>NC_080168.1:112454972-112725865 GCF_950295315.1 Erinaceus europaeus | reverse complement strand
TGCAGGAAGCGCCATCGGGTCTCTAGCAGCTGATTGCGCTGCTCCAGGGCCTGTACCTGGGAGAGCAGAAGGGCCTTGGTGAGCGTGGTCATGAGCATCACGGACCAGTCCTGTGCAGACCCCCGTGGGGAGGCCCCTGGGCCCTGGCTGCTCATCTGCTGCACACCTGGCCCTCACTCAGCGCCTTTACACTGCATCTCCAATTACTGATTGTTCAAATGGAAGATGGTGCGATAAGGAGGGAATCAGAGGGAGGTGGAGCCAATTAGCGAAGGTTTTACAGGGGAGGGGCAGGGCCAGCTCGCTGAGGAAAGGGTAACCAGGGTGTGAATGTGCCTATGGTGTGACAAGCTCTCTGCCCCGCCTGAGGCTTGGGTGGGAGACCCCAGGGAACTTGGGGTGTCAGAGGCCCGTGGCCCCCCTCCACCCCTAGACAAGCCTGGTCTCATCTGACCTTGGAAACTCAACAGGGTAGGGCCTGGCAGTTCACAAATTCTAATCTTCCTGACAACCCTGGACTTGTAGGCTCTCCAGGCCTCAGTTTCCCCAGCCTGAAGTTGGGAATGATGTCACTTGCCTCTACTGCCCCCCATTTAGGACTGTTGGGAGAAGAAACTTGGGTGTGCTGTGGGGTAGTAGCAAGGATGCTAGGCCCTTGTTGTATGCTTGATACTTTTAAGTAATTTGGTCCCACACCTGTCATATAGGGTAGATTTTACTATCAGCCCCACTTCACAGATGAGCAAACAAAATCAGAGTAGTTTAGTAACACTTGCTGTCACCAATGAGCCAGTAGCAAAGTCAGGGCTGCGAGTTGGACAGTTTGGGTTCAAGATTTCACCACTCTGGGCCACTTTTCATTTATTCAGTTAGATAAATAGAAAATACTGCAGCACCTGCCATGTGGTGCCAAGACTCAGACCTGTTTGCATGTGTGGCAGGCACGAATGATCAAGGTGAATGATGCTCTGGCCTGGGCTCAGAATCTGTGCAGCCTCACATGTTTGTTGTTGGGGCCTACCTCCCCTTCCTGGGTGTGTATGCCTCTAAGTTAGGGTCAGTTTTGCCTTGAGGATCAAGACTGGGAGGCTCTGGGGTCAGAAACTCCTCTCAGACTCCTCCAGGTTTTCTGCTCAGATGTGCAGCAGCTCTCAGGACCCATGTGCTCACCTTGCTGGTTGTCAGGGTCCATGTTGAGTCTGTTCTGCCCCCAGCACTGCTAGCTCCCCCGCCTCTTCCGTGCCCTGTCTGACATCCCAGGCTTCAGCCTCTCTCAACCTGTGTCCTCTTCACCAGCACAAGCCCTTCCCACATGTATTTTCAGCTCCCTTGCTGCAGGAAACCTCCACAACCCATAGCTTGAAAGATTCTCCCCCCATACACCTTCCTCTGATGTGAGACTCTCAGACAAGCTCTGACCTTGGCCTGACCTGTCACCATTCTGGGCAGACTTGAAGCTATCTGTTCCTCTCTTAACACCCTGCTCCCTAGGTGTCCAGGTGTTAGGCTGCCGTTCTGAGTATGCTGTGCTCAGCAGCCCAGTGATGTCCCTGTGACCACAGCACCAGCCAGAATCACAGCCCGAATGAGTCTGAGCCACAGTTGAAGGACATTGGATGTCAGCTGGTCTGTGTCTGTCATTCACAGAGGAGGAGACAGACATCCACTGCTGACTTGTTCTGGGCCAGACAGAAACTTGGTGGCCAAGTTTCCTAGACAAGCCCTCTCTGATGATGTTAGCCACTCTGGACCTTCAAGGGCTCCCTGTTGCTCCTGAACTGGAGTGCCAGTGGATCGCTCTTTTCTCCCAATCTCTCTCTTTCTCTGTCTCTGTCTCTCTGTCTCTCTCTCTCCCTCCCTCCCTCCCTCCCTTTTCCAGGGTTTATTGCTGGGGTTTGGTGCTGGCACTAAGAATCCACTGTTCCTGTCGGCCATTTTTTCCATTTTATTGGATAAGACAGAGAAAAATTGAGAGAGGAGGGGAAGATAGGGAGGGGAAGAGAACTATAAACACCCGCAGACCTGCTTCACCACTCGTGAAGTGGACCCCCTGCCCATGGGGAGCTGGGGCTCGAGCCCAGATCCTTACACTTTGCATTATATGTGCTTAACCAGGTGTGTCACTTCCTGGGCCCCTCTTCTCTCTCTCTGCCTGTTCATGCCGCTGGGGTTTCCTGAGATATCCTGAGGCCCTCGGCAGGTCCAAATGAGGTTCACAGTGGGCATGCCTTCCGTCTGGAATGTTGGGTGGTAGCTTTGGGAGCGAATGTACCCATTTGGACAGGCACGCTGATTGAGGCTGTCCTTAAGCCTGCTGCTGCTGGAGCCACAGAAACAAGTTCAGTGGGGACGGAGGTCAAGAAGGTGTCTGTGCAAGCCACGTGAAAGGGAGGGCTGGAGGAGGGGACCTGCTCACCCTACCTTGTCTCCGTTCTGACAAGTAGGAGCCCCATGTTTACACTGAGGGTGGGGTGAGAAGGGACCAGAGGCTTCTTCCTCCACCCATGAGCAACAGGAAAACCCTCATTCACGCCAGGAAGTCCTTTCCTTCATCTGACCTTGGTCTCAGCTGCCCTGTCTCCCATGGTGTGCATGGGGACACTTTTGATTCTGGGGATCCTTGGGTAGACCTCCCCCCCCCCAAAATCTCCTGCTGCTCTCGGGATGTCACTTGTTATTTCAGTGGGTGGGGATGGAAAGTCATCCCCCACCCAGGACCTTCCCTGAAGGAGGTCCCTCCCCCTGGCAACAAAGCACCCAGGGAGGGCCCTGTACTCCTCGTGCAAGTTAATTACCTATAACCTGTGTGGCTGAGCCTTAACCCTCACTCCTCTTCCCATCTGGCTGACCTTCCCTTCACCTACCAGCCAACCCCTTAGGCCTTATACCGATGTGGTAGGTCTAGGAGGGATCTCTGAGAATAAAGACTCTGTATTTCCACCTCCCTGTTTTGCAGACAAGGAAACTGAGGCTCAGAAACCTAGAGCTCAGTGTGAGCTAGTTTTGTGGCTCTGGGGCTACCTCACTGAAAAGCTGGGCTAGGCCAGATGAGGGTGGGGAGACAGAACAACAAGGGAGACCTGAGCGGCCCAGGCTGGTGTCCTGGCTGGACCTCTTCCAGGGAGGGCTCCAATCCTAGCAACACAGCTGAGCCTGCAGGAAGGTGCTGTTGGCACATGTTGAGCCCGCTCCTCAGGTGTGAATCCAAAGCGTCAGATTCCATGTCTACAGCCTGAGACTGGCTTTGCCCAAGGAGTCCCTTGTCAGCTTTCCCTTGTCAGGAAGGGCAGGCCTGTGCCCTTGTGCATAGGTAAGGCCTGATCCAAGTGACTCCTGGAAGCCAAATAAGCCTAGGGGAAACATTATGCCCATCTTGCTGTCTTTAGGCATTTGCTACTCTTTTGGTTCCCTGACTTTAGATAGCCTCCTTAGGCCCACAGAGAGCAGACTTCCTCTTGTCCCACCTCCACACATTCTGCTTGCCAGCAGCCTCAGCTGCATTTAGGAGTGGGCCTTTTGCATCCCTCCACCTCCTCCTCTGTTGCTGCTTCTGCCCACCTGCCCTCCTCATGTGGCTGCAGCCACACCACCAGTCTTCCTAGTGGCACAAACTAGAGCCACTCTGAGCAGGAGCAGAGCAAGGAGGTGGGCTTTGAAGTATAGGGAATGTAAGTGACTTGCCCAAGGAAGGACAACATGCAGGTGGAAGAAACAACACTGCTCTAGGCCCCTTGGTGCCTTTTGGATGTGTATGTATGTGGTCTTCTAGCTGGACACCATTTCCCAGACCAGCATGCTGGCTATGGCAGTGAGATACAGGGAAAGTGGGTACCACTATACTCTGAACCCACAGGCCCAGAGAGGGATGTGGATCTGGAAGTTCCCTGCTTCTTTGCTTAGAGCCCCTTCCCCTGCACTTTCCCCCTTGAACCCTTAGATCTCTTCCCAGCCCTGTGCTGCCTCCCCCCTCCCCCACCCTTTCAGCACCCCCTTCCTCTTTTTGTTCAGGCTCTGGCTTTTAAAAAAATGTTTATTTATTTTCCCTTTTGTTGCCCTTGTTGTTTTATTGTTGTAGTTATTGTTGTTATTATTGATGTCATCATTGTTGGATAGGACAGAGAGAAATGGAGAGAGGAGGGGAAGACGGGAGGGGGGAGAAAGACAGACACCTGCAGACTTGCTTCACTGCCTGTGAAGCGACTCCCCTGCAGGTGGGGAGCTGGGGGGGGGCTCGAACCGGGATCCTTATGCCAGTTCTTGTGCTTTGTGCTGTGTGCGCTTAACCTGCTGTGCTACTGCTGACCCCCAGGCTCCTGCTTTTAAGGGGCTAGTTGGGTTTGGAGCTTGCCTTGGGTAGGACACATTTATTGTGTCTCGTTCATTAGAAAATGGTTATAAAGCACTGTCCATGTAGTAGGTGTGTTTTATTGATTTTTTTTAAAAAACAAAACAAAGCAAAACAAAACAAAATGCAGTCCCATTTGACTCTAACAAGCCTGGTACCTGGAAAGCACATGGTACAGAAGGGCTAAGCACTTTGCTTGAGGTGACAGGTCAGAGGAGAACCAATGTTCAGTACTTGCAAACCCTGGACCCTTTTTAAGGAGACAGAGGCAGGGAAACCGGAGCAAATATACCCCTCTTTAGAGTTGGGAGGATGAGACAGGACTCTTCAAGTAGCACCCCAACCATCTGGGCCCCCAAGGAGCTGCTGCTCACTGCTCCCTGAATCTCATTCTGCAGGCCACTCCTGTCTAGGTTGGGAGGCTCTAGTTCTACTAAAACAGAGACCATTGTCCTTGTCCCTGGGCAGAGGACCCTGGACCCCAAAGCCCCCTTCTTATGCCTACACACCTCTCTGGTCCCCGTGGCAGAGGCAGAGAGGGACACCAGCTATGGTATTCAGGGAGAAAAGCCACTCATCTAAGCCAAATTACATAGCTCGGTGAAGCTCTCCTTTTAAGGGATTAAACCACGTTTGGAGAGGAGGTGGCTCTGCAGAGACCTGCCTCCTGGGCCGGCAGGCTGCTCTGAGGGCAAGCTGCCCAGCCTTGCAGCGTTCTGCATTGTGAGGCTAGGGCTGCCCTGCCTCTGTGTGCAGTGGTTCTCCAGTTGTCACCTTCATTCTGTATCCTCCCACCCTGGACACCCCAGGGGTAGACACATGGATGGGGGCAGTAGAGAAATCCTCTCCAAACCAGAGGCCTCTGGTTTTGTGTCTTGCCAGACCCCAGTTCAGATCCAGACTGTATGTGTTAGATGTGTGACCCTGGGTGAGATGGTAACTCTGGGACTCTGGTCAATGTCACCCGCACAGGAGGGGGCTTGGCCAGGGTAAATGTCCCTGTGTGTGGGTGACTCTCTTCACAAAGTCCTTGCAGGTAACAGGCACAGATAGACTTCTCCCTACTCTGCTCCTTTCAACCTGACATTAGCCATGTACAGAGGAACAGAGAATTGGAGGAGCAAGGTGCAGTCAAGGGGGCTGAAAGCTGGGGCTCTGGCTTCCTAAGAGGACTATAGTTTTCCTCATTTGCAAAGTGGATACAAAACAGACTTCTTTCTTAAGACTGTTGCCAGAACTAGAGATAGGTATGGCCCTAGCACCTTGCCTGATACACTGTGAGCAATGAACTAATAGCAGTTGTCACTACTGTGTCTATTACTCTTCGTCTGGGCAAGAAGGAGTAGAGCTGGGATGAGGTAGTTTGGGCTTCCTTGGAGCTTTTAAAGCATTAGCCAGGGGGCAGAGACTGACAGTGGTCCCCTTGTCTGGCATGCTGGCTGTGGCAGCAGTGTTCAGGAAATCTGGGTGCCAGGGACTGCTTCCCTCTACTTGGGTGGGTGCAGGCCTGGTCACCTGTCTGTTTCTTAGCAGTGTTATCTGTCCCCTGCATTCTTATCTGCTGACATGCCAAAGCTGCACCCCCACTTTGTAGCCTCCTCCTGGCTGCCACACAAGGCTCCTTGACCCTGCCAGTGCTTCTGACCCTAGGGTCATTGTCAGGTCTACCTGCCTCGGGGAAAGATGACCATGTCAGTCAGTCCTATCTGGGGGCCTCCCCTTGGCCACACTCAGAATGCCTCCCAAGTCCATGTTAACCTTTCTCCTCTTTTCGGGCTGGTCTGGAGACTTCCCTCCCCATCTCACTGCTTGGAGCAATGCCGGTTCCTCATTGGCTGGAGCCAGAGGTGGGGCATGATGCTCAGAAATTCAGCACTGAGACCTTCCCAGCTCTGGCTTTGATGGTCCTTATTTTTTTTGGGGGGGGATCTGCCCCCCTTCCCCCACGTTTGCTCACCTTGCCGATCAGGGAGGCAAATCTATCATTGAGCAGTTTCATCTCCTCTTTCTCCTGGTTCTTCTGCTGCTGGATGGCTGGGTCCAGCTTGAGGTCCAGGGGAACCAGCAGGCTGGAGTTGACTGTCACCTTGGGGATGGTGGCAGGTGGCTGGCAGCTGGTCAGGCTGCGGGAGGTGAAGCTCAGCCCGGGGGGCCCGCAGCTGCCCCATCCTGAGGTCCCAGGCCAGGGGCTGCCTGCTGAAGTCCTGTCGCAGCTGCTGAGGCTGCTGAAGCCAACGACGCAGGAGCGGCAGGCCATCGCGGGCCCCCGGGCCTGGGAGTGGGAGAGCGGGCGCCCGGAGAGGAGGGAGCCTTGGAGGGTGGCGGGCGGCTGGCTCTGGTCGCAGGCAGGGCAGGCTGGGGACTGAGGAGCAAACACCTGTTGTACAGTGCTCATTAGCCCCGAGAGGGCGGGACGCCTCCCAGCCTGACCAACCTGTTAGATGATGTGGCGCGGCCGCCCCTCCCCCGGCACCAGTTACCGGGCTCCCTCCCAGGCCCTGGTGCGACCTTGCTGAGGGGGGTGTTCACATGCCCCCCCACCCCCCCACCCACAGACAAGCTGGGCCTGGCTCCAGGGAAGGGGCAAAGCTAGCTAGTTGTTGGCTGGGGGTGGGGAGACAAGTCAGCTAGAAAGAAAATAGAGTGCACAAGCTCAGCCTTCACCACAGGCCTCGCTGCATACCTGAGGGCTGAGGTAGCCAGGCGTGCATACTTCTGGAGGAGATGACGCAAGCTCAGGCCCTGGGCTCCCTCCTTCTGGCCTCAGTTCCACCTGGCTTTGGAAAACATCATCTGCATTATTTATTCTCAGGTGGCTGCAGAGTCTTTCTGGCCTGACTTCCTCTCTCCTTTCTTTTCTTTCATCTGTCACCGAGTGCCTACTGTTTGTCTCCCTCTCTCTCAGTGCCAGGAAATCGATGGTCAAGTTCAAGGTGGCTGGATTCAGAACATAGCTTGGCTGCTAACAATTGTGACCTCGAAAATCATTGGCTGGCTTGCGTCTCCCTCCCTCCCTCTGTCCCTTCCTTCCTTCCTTCCTTCCTTCCTCTCTCCTTTCTTTTCTTCCTTCGTTCTTTCCATTCTTCCTTTCTTTTTATTCATTTTCTTTTCTTCTTCTCCTTCTCCTCCTCCTCCCCCTCTTCCTCCTCCTCCTCCTCCTTCTTCTTTCTTCTTCTTCTTACCAGAGCACTGCTCAGCTCTGGTTTGTGGTGGTGTGGGAGATTGAATCTGGGATCAATCAGAGCCTCAGACATGAGAGTCTATTTGCATAACCATTATGCTGTCTCCCCCCACCTAGATCATTTGATTTCTGCTCTGGGATGAAAAGAATGACTTTGGGGGGGGGTGATGAGTGTACAGAATTTAGTGGAAGGAGGATGGGCTCAAGGTCCTTAGTGACTGGTGTCTAAGACTGAGTGTGCATCTCCCCAGACCGAGTCTCCTGGGGGAAGGGGCCACAATGAAGGGCAGCCTGACTGAGGTCTGAGTATCTGTCTCTGCCTTCTTTCTCTCTCCTTTCGTGTTATTCCTTTGTCTTGCCTAACTTTCTTCTCTTGCTTCTGTTTTTATTTGTAAGAATTTATTTTATTTACTACACAAGATAGCTTCACATGAGGTGAGAGACAGGGAAGAATACCACTTCAGTATATGCAGTGCTAGGGATTGAACTAGGGACCTCAGGCATGCAAATCAGATGCTTTGCTAGCTGAGCCATCTTCCCACATGCTTTCCTGTCATTTCTTAAATATAAAGAAGAAATAGAAAAGACACCATTTTGGGGCCGGATGGTGGTGCACGCAGCTGAGCGCACATATATCATCAGTTCTGCTGGGCTGCCCTTTCCTTCCTCCTTGGCCTGAGATTCCTGGAGACTCTTGCCCTGGCTGTCCAGTGCCTGCAGAGATAACATGTCTGAGAAGACTTGGGGGGGGGGCAAGGATCCCAGAAGGGATCTGAACCTGCTCTAGACCAGAGGAAGAGGCAGGCTGGAGCTGAGCCACTGCAGTGTGCCTGCCCTTTCCTGCTTTCTTCCCATCCTTACATCAAGCACTGCTGGCTCCCCAGGGCACTGGAATCTGTCCCACCCCCAGTGGCTCCTGAAGCTGGATCTCAGGTTCTGATGCTGGGATGGGATGGTGAGTCTGGGGAAACTCTTTTGGGTCCATGTCCCCACTACTGACATGAGCTTCAGGACCCACTTCCTGAACCCCCTCAGCCTCCCACCATCTTTACACTGACCTGGTATCTGAGTGGCATGTGGTCCAACTCAGCACTCTGCCCTCCCCACCCTGGCTACCACTGTGTGCTCTGGAGGAGAGGGCAGACCATGGCATGTGGGCTCTGTTGTTTCATTGACAGTAATACGTCATGCATATCCAGAATGCTGGACACAGATCAGGCCCCCAGTACTCATTAATCACCATCATTTGATGTTGATACTTTAATTCTCATTAGTACTGATTAAAAGAGGAGGAAACTGAAGCTCAGGGGGGGAGGGCTGGAGCACCTTGCCCAAGGCCACACAACTGTCAGTGATGAACTAAACCCAAACAATTGGAACTATGGGCCTCCTCTTTATTTTATTTATGAGGGATTAATGATTTATAGTTGACACTAAAATACAGTAGTCTGTACATATGTAACATTTTTCAGTTTTCCACATAACAATCTACCTGCACCAGGTACTCCTCTGCGATCATGATCCAGGACCCAAACATTTTTCCCCACCACAGAGTCCTTTTTTTTTTTTTTTAAAGATTCCCATATTTTATTTATTTGTTTTACTGTGCCAAGACATACACAAGACCTCTGTTTCCAGACAGAGTTTTTCTTTTCTTATTAAAAAAAATTTATTGGGAGATTAATGGTTTACAGTTAACAGTAAAATATAATAGTTTGTAAATGTATAACATTCCCACATAACAATACAACCCAGGACCTGAACCCTCCCCACCTTCCAGAGTCTTTTACTTTGGTGCAACACACCATATGGACCCCCTCTAAAGTGTAAGTACACACACACACACACACACACACACACACACACACACTTTCTTTTATGACCCTTTTTAGTCCCTGGAGCATATATTTAGTGAAATAAGCTAGTATATTACCCATAAATTCCTGGAAAACTTGAAATGACTAGAAGATACAGAATTTCTTTATTTCCCTCCCTCTTGACTTAGATTTTGTTTTCTACAGTGTAATTAGAATGTTTATGTCCAATAAATGTTTATCAATTGATTGAAGGAATTTAGGCCTAAGATTAAGTCTAAAGGAGACTTATTTCTCTTCTCAAATTTTTAATTCATTTCAGAGAGAGATAGAGAGAGAGAGATAGAGAGAGAGAGAAGAGGCCAGAACCCCCTTCTAGCATATGCAAGTGTTGGAATCAAACCCATGTCTTCACAAATAAAGTCCTTTGATCTACCTACTAGGCCACACTCTCAAATTTTCTTCAAGTTGGATACTTAATTCTCAAGAATGTCTCCTTGTCACTTAGGTTTCTATTCCTTGCTGACTTGCGCTGACCTCAGACCCTGAATGTTGACAGGCCACCACTGACTGCTGAGTCCCTTCCAGTGAGGCTGGCTTTGCTGGCCCATCTGGGGCCTGGGTGCCCTTCTTTGGGGATGCCTGGAGCTTTGGAGGGGTGAGGTGTGGAATGTCAACTTCCCTGCTGCTTTTTCTCCCTTGGGTGTCTCCTATGGGTGCAGCTGTAGAGGTGTCTTTGACTGTCACAGTTCTTGCTACAAGGAAGAGCTGCAGAAAATCCCAAACAAAGCTCCACAAAGCACTGGCACCACCTCCTCCCATCTCTGTCCCCACCTGAGCTCCACCCATGCCTCTTTTCCCTTTGAAGTGGGGTCCTTGGGGTCAGCTGTGCAGGTCTCTGTCTCTCCACTTTCACCAAACCCCTGACACAAGCCTCTAAGGGTTCAGGCCCTCCAGGGACCAGGAAGCCTGGCAAGGACAGGGAGGTGAAGAAATGGGGGGAGGGCATTATTTTCAGTCTCTCTGGGGATACTGAGATACCCAGGTATTCTCTAACCCCCTCCTGATTCTACATTCAAACAAACCTTCTTGGGGCTGCCAGTGCAGGTATGAACTTGGGGGCATGAACTTGGAGGACCTCAGTGAGAAGTATCACTTGGGCATGTGTGCCTCTCTGGGATTCTGGAGACTGTAGGTCCTCACATAATCTGGAGACAGAATCTTAGCTCCTTCTCCAGCTCTCCCCTCCCCCAAATCTACCTTTAGTTTCTTCTCTGTCTCTACCACCCCCCCACCCCATAACAGAATGTGATTTTGATCTTGGAGGTGGGGGTGCAGAGAAAGCAGAAGAAGGGCAAGAACTGGTTAGAGGTAAGGAGGAGGGGACACTTGGAGTGGGATACCTAGGAAGCTCCTGAAACTGGAAATTGTTCTCAAAGAACTCATGAGCAGGGGGAATACTTCTTTTCTCTGTTCCTGCTTACCTTCTTTCTGTTATTTCCCTCGGCAAGCTCTGATGTCTCCTCCTCTCTCTTGCTTCCCTCTGAGCATCCTGCTGGCTCAGAGTCCTGAGGCAGAGGCGTCTGGGTTGGCCCCCACAATAGTTGGATGGCCTTATGAGAATGGCATCCCTGTGTCACAGTTTCAGTGCCTCCTCTGCACCCATAGAGCCTGGCTGTCCCAGGATATGGCAGGATAGCCACACATAGCTGCGGCATGAATGGTGCAGTGAGCACATCACAGCCTGGTGCTGGGGAGGGACTCGGGGAGCCGGGCAGGCTGGCAGGCAGGGACTCTGAAGGCAGGGAGAATCAGCCTCACCCCAGGGCATGATGGCAAGGCTGGGCCACTTTTCCAGGAAGCCTTCCCAGGTTATGCCTACCCAGATTCTTCTTTTAAAAACCACCACCACCACAACAACAACTTTATTTTAGGATTTTTTTTATTTATAAAAAGGAAACACTGACAAAACCATAGGATAAGAGGGGGTACAACTCCATACATTCCCACCATCAGAACTCCATATCCCATCCTCTCCCTTGATAGCTTTCCTAATTCTTTATTCCTCTGGGAGCATGGGCCCAGGGTCATTACGTGGTGCAGAAGGTGGAAGGTCTGGCTTCTGTAATTCTGCCCAGATCCTTATCCATGTCTTCCCTTCTCTCCCAAACGTACACCCAAGTCTGCAGTCACCTCCTGGTTCAGGCAAGCCCTTTCTCTGCTGAGCCTGGATTCCTGGCCTCCTTTCTTCACCATTCCTTTAAACTGTCCTGTTCTGAGGCTATAGGAGGGAGGCCTTTCCAGTGGCTCTTATCCTGACAATGAGATGGTCCAGACAAGAACCAAGTAGTCTTTGAGCAACCTGTGGCTACATGAATAGAACTTCTGAGAAGATTTGGGAGAGGCAAAAGCCAGGAAAGGGGGACACAGAGCAAAGATAGAGAAACTGAGGATTCTGTATAGTCTCCCCCCCCCCCCCCCGCCCCATGCCAGGGAGGCTGGGGAGATGTGGCAGAGGCATTGAGCTGCACTGAGATGGGGGTCTGGGGTACCTTTCCACAAAGGGCAATGAGCAGAGAGGCTCAAAGGATGAGAGGGAAGGGCATTTTAGGTTAAGACAGCAGCAGAGCTGTGGGGTAGTGGTAATACTGAGAGCCATTACTGAGTGTTGGAGTTGTCATGGAGCTCTGAGGAGCAACCATCTCCTTGAGCTGGGGAGGCCATGATCGAGGTATTCAATGACCCTGCATGAAGTTCTTCTGTAGATTATGGGCCATGTTCTAGAGGATGTTCTGGGAACATTAAAGAAGACCCTTTGTACAGGTTGCCCTTCTCCTGTGTGCATGCTGGCTCCTCTTCCCCCTCCTTTTTTTTTTTTCAAATTTATTACTGAATGGAGACAGAGAGAAATTGAGAGGGGAGGGGAGACAATGAGGTAAAGAGACAGAGAGACACCTGCAGCGCTGCTTCACCACTCGTGAAGCTTTCCCTCTGCAGGTGGGAACCAGGGGCTTGAACCTGGGTACTTGCACACTGTAATGTGTGCGGTTAGCCAGGTGTGCCACTGACTGACCCCAGTCAACATCCTCCTTCTTCTCCCCACAACCCCTGTCCCTTTCTACCTCTACCAAACCCTCCCTGAACTCCTTGAGTGGTGCTGAGTGCACATGTTCATTGTTGGCAATTCTATCTGATAGTACTTGACTTGTAAAGGAGGCATCAGAGACAGGCTAGAGGCTGCAGATTCTTGGAGGTTGGCAATTGATTCCAGATAGATTGGGGGCCACAGGGAGGCAGTACCAGCACTCTGGGTCTAGAGACGGGAGAGTGGATCTGGTTCCTGTCATGACATGCTGTGTGGCTTGGGGCTAAGTGCTTGGCTTCTCTGGACCTCAATATCTTATAAAATCATACTGTACAAGATATTTGGATGGTTGATTCTTTTTTTATTTCAGATGCAGTGATTTCTTCTTTCGTTTCCTCCTCCTCCTCCTTCTCCTCTTCCCCCTCCTCCTTCTTCTTTTTTTCAATTTGGTTCAACAAATCTTCCTCAAATTATTGTCAACTCCCTCCCTCAACTCCCTGTATCAGGTACTCAGTAGTTTCCAGTGTGGACTTGTGTGCTCAGTCAAATTCTGTGCTGGGAAGGCCAGGCAGGTGTGGATATTCTAGAATGAGTGCAGGCCTCTGGGACCAGGGAGAGGTAAACAGACGCTAATTATACTTTCCTGTCTTCAGAGCACTTAGCTCAATTTGTAATTATTTGTTGTTGGTTGTTTACTTGTGCTGCCTCCCCTGCCAAAGTCCAGGAGCACAGAGACAGAGCAGGTGGTCTTGTCCCCTCCACAGCTGGGGGCCTGGCATATTGCCTAGGCACTTGATGCCCTTTTCTTTCTGGGATGTGTGAGAGGCCATCCCACCACACAGCCACATACATAGTATTGTGGCACAGGGTACAACTGTCACTGAATCATTGGGATAGTGTAGAGTGAGAGGTCTCAGGTGGGCTGTGGAGCCAAATCAGGATGGGAGATGCACCAGTCTCTGGAAGCAGGCTCTGGAGCCTCTACACCACCAGGCCTGACTGCCTCCCGGCCCGGCTGAGCTGGGATGAGGGTGGGCACATGGTACCAGGTGGGATCTCGGCTTGGAGGGCCACACGTATTACCCCTGGAGACCTGCCGTCCTGCTCTTTTGGTCCCTGCTCAGCACCAAATGCTCAGCACCAAATGCTTCAGGGATCTCGGCTTGGAGGGCCACACGTATTACCCCTGGAGACCTGCCGTCCTGCTCTTTTGGTCCCTGCTCAGCACCAAATGCTTCAAGTGAGAGGTTTCATGGTCCTTCCTCCAGAAGAAGGAGGCAGGAGGAACCCCCTAGAAGCTGACAAGAGACCCAGTAGGCCCAGAATTTTTCAGGTAAGCATATAGTGTCTGGGAAGGGTTCAGGCCATCAGCCGTCACCTCCTTCGCCTTCACTGTGGGACCTGACGATAGATAGCAGGGTAGGATCTTCAAAGTCCGGGAACTGGGGAGCCCCAGCCTACTCAGGGAACTCCATCCCACGCCTGGCAGTGTGGGTACTGGGTTCCTGCCAGTTGCATTTCAGCATGGTGGCCAGGCCTGCTCCTGGGTGGAGTGGGCAGGAAGAAGGATTGCACAAGGGGAAACCAACCGCCAGGAGGGCCCTGCTTCCTCAGCTCCCAGGCACCACAGGCTCCTTGCTTTCCTGGGCAGCCACCTCCTCCAGGAGGGAAGGCCAGACCCCGCACAGGGTCTCAGTCTCCCGCCTACGCCATGGCTGCTCTCAGGACCCCGAGAACAGAAACTCCCAGCAGCCTCTGACAAACACTCAGTGTTTCCTCTCCTGCCCACACAGGCCACCCTTCTGCTTGACTGTGCCTTTTCTCAGATGCCCCCCCCCCCCAGCCCCTTCCTGCAGGAAGTCTTCCCAACCACCCCCCTCCCCCAGCCTGAGGGCAGAGCTTCTAGAAACAGCTGC
Organism: Erinaceus europaeus; assembly: GCF_950295315.1. Lineage (NCBI taxonomy): Eukaryota > Metazoa > Chordata > Mammalia > Eulipotyphla > Erinaceidae > Erinaceus > Erinaceus europaeus. The sequence continues at coordinate 112,711,524 of NC_080168.1, read as the reverse complement.
TGTGGGGTCAAGGACCTTGTTCTGTTCACTTTTGCACAACCACTGGCATTTGTGGAATAAATAATGGTTCACTGACACTGAATTGATATGTGGTGGGTCTTTTTTTTTTTTTTTTTTTTTTCTCCAGTCAAGTCACTTTGTTGGGAAATGCTGATTTGCATTACTGTTGTTGTCACAATTTCACATCTTCCCAAGACAGACACCAGCTCACCTTACCCACCACCAAAATGTCACCTCCCATGAACCCTCAGGTACCTAGCACTTATCTTTGTGGTTCTCCCGCACAAAGGTCTCTTCCTCCACAACTTCACTCTCTCCTACCAGACAGGATTTAGGGACCCTCTTTCTTCTCCTCCCAGTTCCCTGTCCATTTCCAGGAATCCTGGGACCTTGAGAACCTGCCCAGTTCACTGCCCACTTAGGAAACTCCTACACCTTTCCGGTGCCTGTGCAGGGTAGTGGGCAAAGACAGATAAAAGAGGCTGGTTGTGACTGGGGTGTTTTCCCTAAGATTCTGCCCCTTCTGCCTCTGAGACCAGTGTTTTTACATCTCTGACATCTCTGTTTACCTGTCCCCTGCCCTGGGCCAGCTGCCTGGCTGGTCCCACCCTCCTTGTTCTCTATTCCTGGCAGGGCGCACAGTGTTTTAGAATTGTCCCCTCCCTGAGGCTGCTTGCAGCGAGGAACAAAGAAGGACAGGGAGGCTGGGTGGCTGACAAAGGCAGCCCAGGGAGGGTAGGGCATCTGGAGATACTTACTTCTGAGTCCCAGCCGCTCCCCCTGAGCTGCACTGCTACCTTTATCTGCCCTGATAAAAGACCGAAACCATATCCTGCTCCTTGTTGAGTGCTGTGTGCCCAGCCTGTGAGCCTGCCAGCAGGGCAGCAGCCCAGGATGGTACTGGGCACTGAACCAGCCAGCACAGGCTGGTCAGCCCTGTGAAGGTGCAGCCAGGTTGGGAATCATCAGCCATGGGACCTCCTCCTCCTGGGATGTCCCACACATCCAGGGGCCTCAGTGCCCAGCTAGAGCACACTGGTAGTCAGGGGTCTTCAGGATGGTGGTGGGGGAATGGGAGCTTCATCAATGGGTGTTTGTGGTTCACTCGTCCTTGCACCCTGACACAGAACACAGTGCCCAGCACACGGCAGGCACTCAAGAGCTGAAGGTTGTGCTCTTGGCTATATTTACTTGGGCCTTCCATGTGTAGCCAACATGACCTCTCCGCCCCTGTCCAGCTTCATGTTCGGCACCTGCTGGGAAGTCTGCAAAGTTTTAGGGAAAAAAGAAAGAGGAAGTTGATCTGGAAGTTCCATAACTCGAATTAGCACCCAGACTGGCAAAAGGACTCACACATGTAACCTGCTTTTGTCTGTCCTGTTCAGTGGGCAGGTGAGGCTCTCTGAGCTCCCATGTTGCAACAGTGTGAGTTTTGTACCCAGACCTCCCACTGCTAAATGCAGGTCCCCCGCACTCCCAAGCCAGGCTCCCTCTTGTTTGGAATTTAAGTCTTAGTCTTAGGTACTGAGGTTCTGGAAGGAGCTGGGCATAACTGATTGCTGGGGTGGGGTGAGGAGCACAGGGAGTAGGGGCCTGGGACTTGGGGCGTTCTTAGGGCTGCCGGCCTGGGTGGACCAGCCAGCGGGAATCTGACGACCTCAGCTCCTCTCTGGGGTGCCACTGTTCCTCCTGAGTGGGCACACAGCGCCTGGCCACTAATGAGTGTTTTCCAGCGGGCCTTTCCTCTATGTGGGGCTTATCTTCCTGGGTCATCTTCTGCAGGCTGCACTTAGCAGGATAATGGCAGCTTGAGCTGAGGCCCTGGCCCACTCTAAAGCCCCAGGGGCCTGCAAACAGATGTCAGCAGATGAGGCCAAGGAAGGCAGGAGGGAACAGGAGCACTCAATCCTGCCCTGCTGCCTCAGCCTGGATCACTGTGTATGCCCTGGCGTTGACTCCCTTTATGGTGTCCAAATCTAGGGTCCCCCACAGATACCCACACTCCCTCCCATCCTCACCCTACCCTTTAACTCCTGTTGCAGCCTGCTCGTCACTGTTTTCTTTCTTTTTTAAAAAAATATTTTTATAATTTATTTATTTATTTAAAAAAGGAGACATTTGTTGTTTTCTCCAGGCTGGCTTCACGGGCGGGTAACAGACAACCAGGGACACATGGCTGAGCTGAGAATGCAGTTTAATCTTTATTCACGAGCGGGCAAGCAGTCCAACAACCTAATCACCACACAAAGTGCTCCTCCATCTCTCTCCTCGGGCCACAGCGTCCGGAACCAAGGAAGTATGTTAGATAGGGGGTGGGGAGAAGCAAGAAGTGCAAAAAGGCAATGACTAAACCAAAATCTCCCGGAGGCAGGGGGAGTGAGACCAAACCAATGAAACAGAATGACCGTGTAAATAGACCACAACGTCAAGCAATGTAACAGAAGGGATCCCAGAAGCAGAACTAGAAGCATAGCAACAGACATTAACAAAACCATAGGATAAGAGGGGTAGAACTCCACACAATTCCCACCACCAGAACTCCGTATCCCATCCCCTCCCCTGATAGCTTTCCCATTCTTTATTCCTCTGGGAGTATGGACCTGAGGTTATTGTGGGTTGCAGAAGGTGGAAGGTCTGGCTTCTGTAATTGCTTCCCCGCTGAACATGGGCGTTGACTGGTTGATCCATACTCCCAGTCTGCCTCTCTCTTTCCCTAGTAGGGTGGGTCTTTGGGGAAGCGGGGCTCCAGGACACATTGGTGGGGTTGTCTGTCCAGGGAAGTCTGGTCGGCATCATGCTGGCATCTGGAACCTGGCGTCCTCACTGTTTTCTGCGGCACCTGGTCTACCTTCCTCCTGCCACACACTCAGGGAGCACAAGGGGGACAGAGTAGGATTGAGGACCCAGGACACCCCTGTCTATGGGTGTGAGGTATGTGCTCCATGCTCATGTGACTGTCTGAGCCCCGTGACTAGCCAGGTGGGAGGAGTTATTTCTAGAGGACAGTATGAGGTTCTGGGGTGGGGAGTGGGGTGAAAAGGTCAGCCAATATGGTCAGCATAAGAATGGATCTTCCTGAATGTCCATGCTCTCGAATCCTTAGAACCTGAGATAGTGTTACCTTACCTGGTAAAAGGGACTCTGCCCACATGATTAAGTTAACGATCTAGAGATGGAAAGATTATCCTGGGTGATCTGGGTGGGCCCCTGTAACCACAGGTCCTTTCAGTGTGGCAGCGGGAGGTAGAAGAGAGAGGCTGAGTGAAGATGGCAGGGGAACTGAGGGAGGTGGTGAGCTCTAGAAGCTGGACCAGGTGAGGAAGTAAGTCTCTTCTGGTGCCTTCACAAGGACCCAGCCTTCAAGCCCCCTGATTTAACCCATGGGGAACCCCCATTTTTTTCTAATGGGGTAGCAGGGATCATACTCAGGTGGTCACTCATGAGCGGTGCTCTACTGCTAAAGTCACCTCTTCAGTCCAACGTATATTTTATATTAAAAAATTTCATTTGTTATTATTTCTGTTGCTGCTGGGATTTCTTATCTTTGTGATTCCACTGTTTCTGGCTCACTATTTTGTTTATTCCTTTTTAATTTCTAAGAGAGACAGACAGGGAGAGAGACAGAAAGGCAGAGAAGGAGAGAGACAAAAAAGAGATACCACAGTAATGCAGCAGGGTTCAGGAAGCTTCCCTAGCACCCTGCAGGATGCTCCCTTGTGGTGTTGGGGACTCAAACCTTGGTCCTCATGATGGTAGAGTGTATGCTCTACTGGGTTAGCTATCTCCTGACTCCCAATATTGTTTAAAGATTCATTTGTCTATTTCATGAGAGAAAGGAAGGGCATACCCTGACACTACTCTTACATGGGAGGTGCTAGGGATCAAACCTAAGGTCTCTTGCATGCAAGTCTTGTACTCTACTAATGAGCCGCCTCCCTGGTTGTCCAGTTTTAATTTTATTTATTTACAAGAGAGTCCAGAGAGGGCAAAGCACTGCTGTGACAGTTATAATGTTCAATTTTATTTCTGTCTTTTCTTGATTTTTCTATGCAGTGCTAGGGAGTAAGCCCAGGGCTTCAGGCTGTCAAGGCTGTGCTCTACTCCTGGGTCTCCTCCCTGGTACCCCTACTTCAGGTTTTTGTCTGATGAGCTAAGATAATAAAATTGTGTTGTCTTAAGCACCTCAGTTCATAGTAATTTGTCATGGTGGAAACAGGAAATAAGTCTACCCAGCTGGCACAGAGTGAGGTTCTGGACCAGGACTCAGCCTTTTCCCACTCCACCAACACCCCCTTGGCTGACTGTTGACTAAGCTCTGTTGAGCACCCCTGCTGCCTCTTTCCTACCCCTTCCTCATTTTCTCACTTCAACACCAAGATTAACAGCCTGTTGACTAGGGATGGGAGGAGGATTTCTGTTGCTCTCTGCCTCTGACCCCAGCACCTCCTTTCCATCTCTCCCATTCTGGGGGCTCAGGAGCTCTTAGAAAGAGTGCTGAGAAGAGCCAGTTTTGGGGGTATGGGGTTCAAGTGAGGCAGCATTGGGAATGGGGAGGAGAGGGGAGACCACATGGTTCTAATACATGGCACACATGGGGTGCCTCTGTATATGGGGTGACTTCTCTCCTGAGTGCTGGGGAGACAGGTGGTAGGTGAGATGGAGGTGTCTCCTGGGGCCCCTGGTCGTCTATGTATTTCTCTCAGGGTTAAGAGAGATGTCTGTCTGGGAGTATGGACCGACCAGTCAACGCCCATGTTCAGCGGGGAAGCAATTACAGAAGCCAGACCTTCCACCTTCTGCATCCCACAATGACCCTGGGTCCATACTCCCAGGGGGATAGAGAATGGGAAAGCTATCAGGGGAGGGGATGGGATATGGAGATCTGGTGGTGGGAATTGTGTGGAGTTGTACCCCTCTTATCCTATGGTTTTGTTAATGTATCCTTTTTTAAATAAATAAATAAATAAATAAATATAAAAAAAAAGAGATGTCTGCATGTTTGGGTAGCTGAGTTTTGGAAAAGCTAGGTGTGTGGGGAGAGATAGAGAGACATAGATATAGATACAGATACAGATAGATCAATATGTGGGCTTCTTTGGGCAGTGCATCTATTTGATCCTTGTGTGTGAACATTTGAGTGGACAAGTGTTTGAAGGTTTCTCCTCACAACTCTGCAAGAGTATGTGAGTGTGCATATGTGCCCACATGTGCCCCTGGGATTGTATTAATGTGTGTGTGTGTGTGTGTGTGTGTGTCTCCCTACAGCTGAAGAGTATGTGAACACATGGGTGAAAACCTATTCATGCCTCTGTGTGAGAGTGCAAATGTGTACTGCACTCGTGCTCCTGCATATGTGAATGTGAGCATGTGAGCCGGCGAGGAGCATGCGTGCCTGTTTCAGCACATGTGTTCCTGTACCCCTGTGTGAAGAAAATATATATTTGTGTCCCTGTGTGAGTGTGAAGCTGTGGGAGCCTGTGACAGTGTGAGTGTGAGTGCACACTCGTGTGTGTGATTGTGTACAATGTGGGCACCCAGCTCGGTGGGGAGAGCAGAGTTCCCTGCACCCCATCGGCATGGCCTCACCCAGTGACACAGCCACTAATGACTGTTTGCCATTGTCTGTGTGGCGGTGGCATAACCCGCCTAATGACAGTCTCTCCTGCCTAATGACCTGGCTGCTGCCCCATCATTTGAGGAGCCAGAGGAGTCCTCGGCTGGTGGCCAGAGAGATGTGACAAGCTCAACACATTTCCCCATTTCCCACTGGGGTAGCTGTGGGGGTGGGGAGCTGGCTCCCCGGTAGCCCTCAGGGTGCCATGCCATGTAGGCTGGGAATTTCAGTTGGTTGATAGCATTCTTAGGTGGGAAGTCCCAGGTCTGCCCTCCCTCTATCTCTGGTGAGGGCTGGGTGTCTGCTACCTGGTTCTGATATTGCTTCCTGCAGCTCCCCTATCCCCACAAAGTCTTTAGATGCCTCACAGACTGGCCTCACCCCCCACCCCCACATGAAGACAGTCCCCATTGAGAGGGTCTGTGTCCATGATGTTCTGGTCTTTGGTCACACCTGGCGGGTAAGGGAGGGTGGGCAGGAGTTAGCAGGGCCCAGAGCAAGAATTCTGTGGGGTCCTAGTGCTAACCCTCACCCATGGAACCCGCCAGTATGTCTGTGAAGTAAATTTTAAGCAGGCTTTGGATTCAGGAGGAGGAGGAGCTTGGGGAAGGGCTGCGGACTGCTTTCAGTGTATTTGGAACAATTTGTTTTTACTCTCTATTTTAAACCTGCTGCTTCATTCATGCTGCCTCCCACCTCCACACTTGCCTCCTCCTGCCCTTAGTTTATCTAGATAGGTAGATGAGTCTGGTGTAAGTTTCCCTCACTGTCTGCAAGAAGATGTGTCTATTTGGTATGGCTTGCTCGATTATTATTATCTTTTTTTTTTTTTTTTGGTAGGGGAGAGGAAATGCTCAAAAAATTTTTTTTCCATGTAAGTTACTGACAATAACATTCTGAGATTCCCTGGAAAAAACGTATCAAATTGTGCCAAATAGTAATCCCCTACTTTAGGGGGCTTTTTAAAAAAAAATTATTTATTTATTCCCTTTTGTTACCCTTGTTGTTTTATTGTTGTAGTTACTGATGTCGTTGTTATTGGATAGGACAGAGAGAAATGGAGAGAAGAGGGGAAGACACCTGCAGACCTGCTTCACTGCCTGTGAAGTGACTCCCCTGCAGATGGGGAGCTGGGGGCTCGATCCAGGATCCTTACTCCGGTCCTTGAGCTTTGTGCCACTTGTGCTACCGCCCAACTCCCGATTTTTTTTTTTTTTAAAGATAGAGACAGAGACCAGGGGCCAGGTGGTGGCACACCTGGTTAAGTGCACACACTACAGTGTACAAGGACTCAGGTTCAAGTCCCTCGTCTCTTCTTGTGGGGGTGGGAGGAGCTTCATGAGTGGTGAAGTAGGACTACAGGTCTCTCTCTATCTCCCCCTTCCCTGTCAATTCCTCTCTGTCTCTATCCATTAATAAATAAACAAATTAAGAAAAAAATGAGATAGGACAATAAAGAGATCCCAACATCAAAGCTTCTGGGGACTAGGCTTGAACCTGGGTCTAGCATGTGGTAAAGGATGACACAACCAAATTGAGCTATTTCATTAGCCAGGAGTGCACTACTTTAGGAGAGGCCAGACATGTACTCTGCCTAGCTCAGGATGGACTCCCTGAAGGTCTTCTGGGCTGGTGAATGTGTAACTCTGACATGACTTGAGGTGCCCCCTCCCTCTGCAAAATGAAAATGCAACCATGCCTGGCACCTGCTTCAGGCTGATTAACAAGTACCCACTCCAGTCTTTACCTCTCCATCCAGGTGTTCTTCCCCTTCCCCTCCTCCTCCCCCTTCTTTTGCCACCAGGGTTATTGCTGAGGCTCGGTGCCTGCACGATGAATCCATCACTCCTGATAGCCATTCATTCCTTTGCCTTTTATTTGATAGGACAGAAATAAATTGAGAGGGAAGTGGTAGAGAGAGAAAGAGAGAGAGTAATACAGAAATAAATTGAGAGGGAAGTGGAGAGAGAGAGAGAGAGAGAGAGAGAGAGAGAGAGACAGAGAGAGGATCCCCTAAGGGTCTGTGGGGACACAGGCCTTTGGTGATGGGAGCAGTGAGAAACTATACTCCTAATTAAAAAGAAAAAGACACAGAGAACTAAGAAATGTTATAAATGCACCAACAACTGTATTTATTGTAAACTATTAACCCCCCAATAAAAAAAAAGAAGAGAGAGAGAGGGAGAGAGAAAGAGAGATCTGCAGAAGTGCTTCACTGCTCCTGAAACTTCCCCTTGCAGTTGGGAACTGGGGGATTGAACCCAGGACCCTGCATAGGATAATGTGTGCATTCATCTGAGTGAGCTGCTGCCTGGCCCCCTGTCTGGGTTTCTTTCTGATGACTGAGCCTGTTTCACAGATGTGGGGCTTAGGGAAGACGCGGACTGTGGTGAAGGCACAGCATCTGCATTCAGTCTGCTTCCAGAGGCCAGGAAGAGGGAACCTCTTCTCAGAGGGTTTATTACTCCAAAGGGAGAAACTGACCTCTTCCAGGTCCTTCCCAGGGGTCACACTGATCCAACCCTCTCTGGATGCCAGTACCAGCACTTGAGAAGAGGCTGTTCATTAGTGAGTTTGCCTGCTTATCAAGAGGAAAAAACTCCAGGAAGAGCTAATTGAGTTAGTTTCTTTTTTTTCTTCCTTTTAAAATTTTGTTATATTTATTCATTGGATAGAGATAGCCAGAAATTGAGAGGGAAGGGGATGATAGAGAGGGAGAGAGACAGAGAAACAAGGATTCACCACTCACAAAGCTTTCCCCCTGCAGGCGGGGACCAGGGGCTTAAACCTGGGTCCTTGTGCATTATGGCATGTGCACTCAACCAGGTGTGGCACCACCCAGCCCCTTGAGTTAGTTTCTAGAGTCTTCCTTTGCATTCCTTAAAAGCAGGGACCAAGGGGTCGGGCGGTAGCGCAGCAGGTTAAGCGCATGTGGCGCAGAGCGCAAGGACCGATGTAAGGATCCCTGTTCGAGCCCCCAGCTCCCCACCTGCAGGGGGGTTGCTTCACAAGTGGTGAAGCAGGTCTGTAGGTGTCTCTCTTTCTCTCCCCCTCTCTCTCCCTCCCTCTCCATTTCTCTCTGTCATATCCAATGAAGACATCAACAACAACAACAACAACGACTACAACAACAATAAAACAACAAGGACAACAAAATCAGGGACCAATTTTCCAGCAAAACACTGGGGACTTTCACAACCTGCAATGACCATGGGAGATGTGGCTTTGTGAGAACATTTGCAAAGTGGCACATAGACCTGCAAATGACTCGATGGGGAACTCTGGATCTTAGTCCCCAGGTGACACAGGGTGAGTAGTGGCGAGGGCTGGTTGGCATCATTTCTGGAGCAGGGGGTGTGGACTATGTTGGGTAGGGCCAAGGAAAGACTTGGCATGGGGGCAGGCAGGGGGAACAGCATTTGCCCAGCACCCCAGTGATATCATGCTGGAAGCAGCCGTTTTCTAGGACCTCTGCCCTGGAGTCTGGGTCAGTGACCTGGTGCTCTGGGAACCTGCCCTGTCCCCTGGGTGGGGACTCTCCAGCCTCATGCTGCTCAGCCCACTCAGTGTCACCTGGAAAAAACACAGAGCTGTGGTGTGGCTTTGAACCTATCTGGGGCATTCAGCCCAGTTTTGTCACCTGTCTCCCTTTGGTGTGTCTGTGGAGGGAGAGAAGGAAGAGTTGGGAAGCCCTGAGGAAGGGGCAGAGAAAGTCTGAAAAGTTGATGCTCCCTGTAGGAGAGGCAGGCAATGAAGATGGGTGAGAAGTTGGCAGAAGAGGGGTCTGGGTAGGGGCTCCCTGGTGGGATGTCCTGATGAGAGTGGGGTGGGGATGGACTGGCCTTGTGGACTTATCTCTGGGTCCAAGCTGAAGGCTTTATCTTTGAACCAAGAAACAGATGCAGCCCTGAGGGTCCAGAAGGGTTCTGACTGAGATTCTAGGACACACACCCTTCACTTCTAGGACATGAGAATCAAAGTCTGGAGGTACCACCAGGTTCCCCCACCTGTGTTCTGGGAACTGCAGCTAGTCCAGCCAGGGCTGGTGGAGGACTGTCTTAACCCCAGGGGATTCTGGTGTGCCAGGGCGCGAATTGGGAAGGAGGGTTGTGGATCAAGACATGAGGGAGCTTGGGGACTGAGGGTGATTGCTGACTTGCTCTCACCTCTCAGGGATGCTCTGGTCTGGGGCAAAGGCATCTATTTGGGGCTGTCCAGTCACTTTATAACTGGCATTTAGATGCTTGCCTGCAGTGGTCTCAGGAATGACGGTATTTGGCTGAGTCTCCTGCCCAACAAACATTCCATGCATCCCAACAGAGCATCTCATTTGGGATGGCACTTTGGAGAAGAGGAAAGTGGGAAAGACACAGAAAGAGACACTGAATGAGACACCGAGGGAGAAGTGGGAGCCTCCCTGTCACTGACTTTTTGTCCTCTGGGGATGGTGGCAGTTGGGCAGAATGAAGGAGTCTGAGGGGTTGTTGAAGTGGTGGGTCAGTAGAGAAATGCTAAGTTTGGAGGCTGCAGGAACCTCACCACTTAGCCCCATGGGGACTGCTCTGTGTGGGTCCTTGCAGCCTTCCTGCCTTCCTGTCCTTGGGCTCCATGCCCAGGCCCTGCTGTCAGCACCTGCACCCTGAGCCAGCGCCTGGCAAAAGCAGCCATGAGATCATGGGGTGGGGTAAGTTGGCAGGACCCTGATTTCCCTCGCAACCACGGCAGGTGCATGGCAGAGCTCTGGGCCCAGCACCTCTGTAATTTCCCTTGTGGCTCCATCCCCTTTAGGGAGGCAACACTTCCAAGCCAGTGTGGCCTCCTCCACCACCATTCCCAATCTCCAGTGACAGCTGAGCACTGGTATGTGCTGAGGCACTAAAGCTTGCAGTGACATTTTGGGGTGAAGGTAACTTCTCAAAAGGTGGGATGGAAGGTGAAGGGAAGGGGAGGAACAGACATCTGTGTCCTGCTCTGTGCTCAGCGCTTTGCAGACCATTCTCCTGAACTTTCACCATGACCTTGGAGAATGCACACATTATCCTATGCAAGGCTCTGGGTTCAGTCCCCCAGTTCCCAACTGCAAGGGGAAGTTTCAGGAGCAGTGAAGCACTTCTGTAGATCTCTCTCTCTCTCTCTCTCTCTCTCGTCATCTGTCTCTCTCTTTCTCTTTTAATTTTGGGGGTTAATGGTTTACAATAAATACAGTTGTTGGTGCATGTATAACATTTCTTAGTTCTCTGTGTTTTTTCTTTTTTCATTATGAATATAGTTCTTTAGGAATACAGTTTATTAGGAACTTCAGCTTGAAGTTTCACCTCCATCTCTAGCTCTGGGGTGAATCCCAAGGGCCAGCCGAGGCAGACACTGGGGGATGCTATGAGCTCCCCTTTCATTTAGTTAGCAATGATTGGGGAGTAAGACCAGATACTGAAGGACAAGGGTGGAGGTCAGGCTGGCAGGAAAGATAAGAGGAAAGTCATTGTTGCAGAGGGTGGAAGTCAGCCATGCGGATGTGGGTGGGTCTGTTTCTGTCTGGCACCTCTTGAGTCAGAGATGAAGCACATGCACCTGAATTGCAGGCAAGAGGGAGCAAGGTGAGGCCCCAAGGCCTCAGCTCCCCGCTGCGTGTCCCTGGCAGGTGAATGACATGCTTGACTCCAGAAAGGGGGAGCAGATTGAAGAGCTCAGTTTGGAGGAGGGATGATGGCCTTCTGGGGAGGGGTCTTCATCTAAGTGTTTCTACACACACACACACACACACACACACACACACACACACACACACACACACACACACACACACCTGATCATAGTCCCTAGTGGTGGATTTTCTGCCCCAGATGGCTCTGAACCCATGGAATCATGTCCTGTGGCTAATAGTCTGGAGTGTGTGCAGCATTTGTGTGCCGTGTCATCTTGATTGGGGGCCATTCTTGATTTGTAAGTGCCTCTGACTTGGCCGATTGATTATTATTATGCTGATACCTCAACCTTTACTCCCAGGAATATTCTCTGGCCCTTTCCCAAGCACCCTCATTTCCTTCTCCTTTTCTATGGAAGGACAGGGCCTAGGGTTTTAATAAGCAGTAAGCATGTTCTTTTATGTGATGTGTGTGTGTGTGCGTGTGTGTGTGTGTGTGTGCGTGTGTGTGTAGCTGAGGCATGTGAGATATCACTGATTTAGGCTTTTTTTCAATATAGAGAGTGTGAAAGGGAGAGAAAGGAGGAGCGATAGCATAGCGCCAGTGTACCCCCCCCCCCCCGTGCCATGGCACCACCTCTGTGTGCCATGGTTTGAACCTGGGCTATAAACATGACAAGACAGGCACCCTACCCAGTGAGATATCCCTCTGGCCTATGTCATATCCTACTCTATTCCTGTGAGCCCACATTTCTACTTTATTCTTCTTTTTCATATTTTATTTTATTTTATTTATTTATTTTATTTTTACCAGAGCACTCATCAGCTCTGACTTGTGGTATGGGTGATTGAATGTGGGACTTTCAAGTCTCAGGAATGAGAGTTCTTTGCAGAACCATTATGCTATCTCCCCTGCCCCCAACCTGACTCCTTCATCCTGTGTTCCAGTCCCACAGAACTGGACCCACCATTTCAAGTCCACACATCCTCAGAGCATGGTTGTGCAGATACCCCAGCCTGAAGCTGGGGCCACTTCTCAGGAGTGCCTTGTCAGATTCCAAGGTGGTTGCTGACACCGGCATATTTTGGGAAACTACACCTGCTCCCCATGCTGGCAGATCTGGAGTCAGGCCTCTTATCTCCAGGCCTGTTGGCAGCACACATGGTCAGAATCTGTGGACTCACAGGACTGTTAAAGCTCACCTACCTACTTCTACAGCCAAGGCACTCTCCCAGAGAGAGAAGAGACCTCTCCAAGATCACACAGTAATTTGGGGGGGACACTGGGCTTCTTGAATCCACACTATACATTTTTCCACTATGTCACACTGCCTTCCTGATTTTTTATTTTATTGCCACCAGGGTTATCACTGAGGCTCGGTGCCTGCACAATGAACTGCTCCTGATGCCCACTAAAAATATTTTATTTGAACAACTACAGGATAATTCCACTCATGTGGAATATAGAGAATTGAAACACATGAAACTTGGAAAAAGAAAAAGAAAAAAATATATGTATAGTTAACCCATATCTATGACCTTAGGATATCTAAGGTGGTTACTTACTATGGCGATGGGGAGAAACAGAACTTTGGTGGTGGAAGTGGTGTGGAATTATAATCTATTATCTTATAATCTTGCAAATCACTATTAAATCACAAATAAAAACATATACATTAAAAAATAAAAAAATATTTTATTTGATAGGACAGAGAGAAATTGAGAGGGCAAGGGGAGATAAAGAGGGAGAGAGAAAGGTAGTTACCTGCAGACCTGCTTCACCACTCATTTGTAAAGGGTTACCCCAGCACTTGGGGAGCAGGGGAGGGACCTGGGTCCTTGTGCACACTAACGTGCACTCAACTGGGTGCGCGACCACCTGGCCCCATGCCTTCCTAACTGACAAGTTTCTCTTCTTTCCTTTTTGTCTTGTCTCTGTACACTTATTTGTTTCATTTATTTTTGTATTTCCCCTTTCCAGTTCACCCATCCTGATATTGCGATTCCTCAAGGCCTACCTGCTCCTCTGCCCAGACCCCACCTGGTCTCTCTTCTCCCTTCTCCTGTACCATTAGCAACAAGTCCTGCTAATTCCCACTCCCTAATTGTCTGCAACACAAATTAATGCTTTATTACTTGATGCTCTAATGACCTGGGTTCTAACCAGGCTCATTTGCTTCCCAGCTGTGTGACCTTGGGCTAGTTACTTAACGTTCTTAATCCTCTGTTTTATCATCTGTAAAATGGGGCTGGCATTTGAGCCTGAGTGATCATGAGAAGCCAACGTCAGAAGACTTGACTTGGAAAATGGTGAGACTGGAATTTAAGGTCTGAGTGGAGGGGAAGGGTCCAGGGTCTCAGCAGGTAGAGCTTGTGGTAGTGGCAGTGGGAAAGGGAAGTAACAAACTCCTTTCTAGAATCCTGAAGTGGCTATGAAATGGGAGAGAGAGGATGTGGACTTTGCTAGATTTGCTCTAACTAAGATTTGCTGGATTGCTCTAAGATTCCTTTTCCAGCATGCAAAGATCAGACACATGCAGACCCCAAAGAGTGATGGGAAGGATGCAGTGAGAAACCACCTGTCAATTACTTAGCTTGGAGTCTTGCACTCAGCAAGTGCTTAATGAGGAGTGGCCATTGTTACTCCTGTTGCTGTAATAACATTAGCACATGTCAACTGCACCGTGGGTTGGCCTTGTCTCTGGGTCTGTCTGGGGCCCCGAGTGACAGGCTCCTTCCTCACTTCACAGCCTGGAACCTGCCCAAGGGCAGGGCCCCCCATGCATTGTCTCCACACTCTAGCTGCTCCAGGAAGTGCAGGGGTGTTGGGAAAGCTGTTGGGAGGAGGGTGATGTCACCCTTTGGGGCCTCTGGGCGACTCTGCAGATGCCTAGAGAACTTCAGGTAGACAGTGGGAATGGGTAGCATGAGAGCTGGTGTTGTTTCAGGCCCTCTTGAACCCCCATCAGCCTTGTAGTCCCCGAGGGGACTCAGGCATACAGGGGTTGTCATGTTGACAAGGTGTGTTCCCACTTTTCATGCTGGGCTGTAAGCCAACTCTCTCAGGGCTTACAATGGGCCTCAAGTGGCACAATGGGCCTGTTGTCACTTGCATATTCCTTGAGGAGGGGCGGCTCAGTGTTCACAGAGGGCTTATGGGGTGGGGTACTGAGGCACAGTTCACTGCCCTCTTCCTTCTCCTGATGGCCTGATCATCTGTGTCCCCTTGACAGTGGCGAGGGAGTCCAGGGGCACCGCCACTGAGCTGTGTGCTGATTGTTGAGAAAAGTGGCTGAACAAGGATTGACAGGGTCTTGTCTGTACAGAGGAACTCCTGCAGCTACCCAGAGTGGAAGGCAACTCCCTTCCACGGATCTGAGGGCTTCCGCCTATCCCCCCTGAGAACGTGGTGTGAAGACACCGAGCCTTGCAGGTGGAGCCAGGGCCTGCAATCACATTTGTGATTGGAGAGCAGACACTGTGGGTAGAGAGAACTGAGTGAGGGCTGAGGGTGGGGGGAGAGCTGAGGTTAGAAATTGTAGGCAGAGGTCTGGAATGTTGCACTGGAGTGTTTATGTCTCAAGGAAGGGAGTTTGAAGGTCATTGGAGGATTTTTAGGCAAAGGCGAGAGTGAGGCTAAACACAGGGTACGTGATGCTAAAGGGGAGGGTGGGCTGTCTGGCTCAGGATCCACAGAGGAGGGAGCAGTAGGGGTGATGCATTGTGTTGCTGGGCAGGGTGTGTGAGTTTGGAGCATGAAGTTAAAGTGGGTCTTCTTGGGTGGGCAAAGTGGGCATGGTGGGACAGTTGAGACTCCACTGGGAGGGAGTCTGGAGTTTAGATGGGAATGGGAGTGAGACACAGGGCAGACTGATTCAGGGGCTGCTGGAGGGGAAACTGAGAGAGGGCTGGGTGTGGAGCAAGATGAGGAGTTGGCCCTGACCCTGGCCGTGATCCCAGCACATCCTCCCTTTGGTTTTCAGAGCCAGGCTGCCTGTCTGAGCTTCTTGTTCTCATCTAAAGAATGGAGCGTTGGTTATTGTTATCATCACATTATTTGGTAATTGGGTTAACTTTGAAAAGTCCCTTTGTTAGGATTTACTGTATAATACCCAACATTTTGTATATAGCTTGAACCCTAAGACAGCAGGAACCTCACATTTCCACTATAGAGCCTATATTTCCCCCAGTCCTGGAATCTTAGGGTGGGTCTCACTTTCCTGCATGCTTCTCTCAATTCATACCAAATAATATTGCATCCGCCTATCCCAACCTAATCAATGCAGAGTGCCACATCAACATGCTTCACTTCAGACTGTGTCCAGAGACTTCAGGTGTGGAATGACAACCCTTCAGCTTCATTAGTCGGGTGAGACCTTTCCTTTCATAGTATTCTCTAATTCCATTCCAGGCGGTTCACTTCCTAACAGTCCCAAAACCTAGATATAGACCAGGTCCCATGAGATAGAGCATATGTTCACACGTATCCATAAACTAGGGCAAAATATATACCTGAAAGCAAAAGTACACAATAGTCTGCAGTGAATATCCCCAACACTTCATCTGCACTATTCCAGCCTTTAGGTGCATGATTGTTCAACAATTTGTTTGGCTTTGTATGTTAACTCTCTTTTCAGTCACCAGGTTCCAGATGCCAGCATGATGCTGACCCGACTTCCCTGGACAGACAACCCCACCAATGTGTCCTGGAGCTCTGCTTCCCCAGAGACCCACCCTACTAGGGAAAGAGAGAGGCAGACTGGGAGTATGGATCAACCAGTCAATGCCCATGTTCAGCGGGGAAGCCATTACAGAAGCCAGACCTTCCACCTTCTGCAACCCACAATGACCTTGGGTCCATACTCCCAGAGGGATAAAGAATGGGAAAGCTATCAGGGGAGGGGATGGGATACGGAGATCTGGTGGTGGGAATTGTGTGGAGTTGTACCCCTCCTATCCTACGGTTTTGTTAATGACTCTTTTTTTAAAATAAATAAAAAGAAAAGAATGGAGAGTTGGGTCAGGCGGTGGCACACCTGGTTAAGCGCTCACATTACAGTGCATGAGGACCTGGATTCAAACCCCTGTTCTCCATCTTCAGGGAGAAAGCTTCACAAGCAGTGAAGCAAGGTTGCAGGTGTCTCTTTGTCTCTTTCCCTCTCTATCTCCCACTCCCCTCTAAATTTCCTTTTGTCTCTATCCAATAATAATAATAATAATAATAATAATAATAATAATAATAATAAATGGATAGTTGGATGCCTTTCTTCAGCCCTTTGGGTATCCCATTCAGGGGGTATTCCTACACCCACACCCTGGGGCTCAGCCTGCCCACCTAGGTTGTCTCTCATTGCTCTGCTTGGTACGTCTCTCTCTTCTCGCCTCCTCTTCCTCCTTTGCCCCACTCTTCTCCTCCACAGTTGCCTTTCCATTTCTGACAAGATTCTCTCCATTTCCCTTTACTTCTCTGTTACCCTCACCTGTATCTCCCCAGTGTCACCTCATCTTCCCTTTCTGGCCTCCTGGTCCTTTGCTGATCTCTTCCCCATCTGGAGTCCGATACTCTTCACCTGCCCTGTGCTCCCTACCTAAGACATGCCAAAGACATCCCACACTCCAGGAGTCCAGGCTGATGCTCTCCTTGCCTGGTCTGGGCTGGGGCCTAACCAGATCCATGGTGCCACCTGCTGCTTCACATCTGTGCTTGGGGCCCTGGGCTGGGGCTGAGGACTAAGCAGCGACCCCTGGAGGAGAGGTTGGAGATGACAGCTCCTGCCAGCTTCAGTTCCTTCCTTGCTTCTGTATTCACTTTCTCTTTCTCTGTCTAGTCGGGGGTTGTGATTTGTGTGTGAACCTCCTGCCTAATGTCCATGTGGCCTGTGTTCATCAGTATGTAAATGTGTATGTAGCTTGAGTACAGGCTCTGCAGACATTTGCCCTTGTGTAAGCCCTTTGTGTGACTGTGTATACTGGCTAGCATGTGTAGCAGTGGAAGGCCGGGTGGTACACCGGTTGGGCACACATGTTGCAATGTACAGGGATCCAGGTTTGAGCCCCTGGCTTCCACCCCTCTCTCTCCCACTTCCCTCTTGATTTCTGGCTGTCTATATCCAATAAAAAAAATAAAGATAATAATAAAAAAAGAAAAGCACCGACTTCTGCAGGGACCTGGATGCACTTGTGGGGGTTGATTTGCTCTAGGGCACACAGTATTGATGGGGTGGGCATGAAGACACGTGAGCCTGTGTGTGTGGGGAGGGCTGTGAGTACATGCACTGGTGTGTCTCCAAGGGCCATTTGCTTGTGTGAGTGCCTTCACCGCAGTGTGGGGGAGACCCCCTTCCCAGGAAAGTGTGGGTCAGTGGTCCTGGAAAGACATGTGGGAGGAGCAAGGAGGGCCCAAGGAACCTTTCTCTGGGTACAAGTGGAGAGGAGCCTCCCTGGGCCAGGAGTAGGGTGGGGCTGGGCTGAAAGGGGAAGTACTTAGTGATTAATAGGCTTTTAAAGATGTGCCTAGGCCCCCAGTGGGGCCCCAGACAACATGAGTTCTATGCACTGCTCAGCCTGGAAAGTCAGCCGGGCACCGGAACCAAAGGAATGAGGAAACGGCCTACCCCTTGCCTGCCCACCCTGGGGAAGGGGCAAGAACAGTTCCTCCCCTGAAGCACCTGCTGTGAGTGGCGTGGGCTGCTCAGAAGATGCCCCAGTATCAACAAGAGGCATCTCCCCAGTAGCCAAGGTGGACAGTGGAACACATCTCCTTGTCTTGGTCAACCTGGTGTCTAGGTAACCCCTTCTCTGCAAGTCTGGCTCCTCCCTCTAGGGTTGAGCAGCTTGGAAGCAGAGATAGGAACACTCACTGGAGGAATGAATGAAGCTAGGGGTTCCCAGGGATGGTGCCACTGGAGGAGAGTTAGCAGCTGTGCTTTGTTCTAGCATCGGCTTCTGAAGTCACTTCTGCAAGACTCTCTGAGTCTTCCCCTCCTCTTTTCTAGTTTAGGTCACACCCCTTCCCCCCCAGGGTCATATGCCAAGGGAATTTGGACGTGTCCTTGGTCCCTGGCACAAGGTACATGCTCAGGAAATCACAGGCGTTTCCTTCCTGAGGGTTGCTGGCTGCTTGAGCCCCAGTCCTGTGTCTCCCCCGGGCCAGTTGAGTCAGTTCCTACTGGACAGCCAGAATTCTAGAGTTCTCATTCTGGAAGCATGAGTCAGGCCCAGGCCAGAGAAGAGGAAGGTCACACTGGGACCCAGGCAGGAGCAGACACGTGCCTGGGTGCTACCTTATCACACTGCCTGCAGCTAGGAGCTGTCTCAGGAACTGGGAAGGCAAGGCCCTGGGACTGAGCTGAGCACCCCAAGATCTGTGGATTGAAAGTGTTGCCTCTGAGAGATGCAGATGCTTTTTAGATAGAGTAACTGGAAAAGGCCAAGCCCATTCTTTTGCAGTTAAGGCTTCTTTTGCTGGGGACAGGGCTTCAGGGGCTGGGTTTTACCTGTGGACACTTTCGTCTCCATCAGAGCTTCAGTTTATCTGACCCCAAGGTTCCCCAAGAGCCTCACTTATCTGGACCCCAGCAATGACCAATCAGAACCAAGATGAACTTTCCCTAGACTCTTGGGAACATCTGAACTTAGTGATTCCTACTTTGAGCTTCCCTTTCTACTCGTGGGCTGGGGCAGGATTCTCTCCTTCCCCACTGCTCTAGTCAAGGGTGGGTGGAGGTGGGGGCAAGCACCTTGGTGCTTCATTAGTCAGTTTTGAATCCCGCTAAGCTTGTCTCCAACACCAGGCTTTTCTATGCCACTGCTTCTCTGGTGCCAAAGACATACTGGTTTCTTAGGGCAGGTGACTATGACTGGCCCATTGCTCAATACCTACTAGTCCAAACACTCACACGTGATGTTGTTTAGGATGAGCTGTCCCCATATCTTTACAAGCAGAACACTGGGGGAGGGGATTGGATGATGGGACATATCTCTGCCACCCAGACATGTGGAAAAATTAATTCAAACACACACACACACACACACACACACACACACACACACACACACACACACACACACACACACACACGTGAGCAGAGTCAAGTCAATTGCTGAGCACCTGCAGTGGATAAAAATGTGCCCCCGAGGTTGGCCTTGCACATTCTTGTTTCCCAGCAGCCCCAGTTGCACAGAAGCCTGCACCAGCAAACATTTCTTCTTCATTCTTAATATCTTTAACTCTTGGGGGGGATGTCAACTTTTAACATCAAGCCCATTAACTTATTCAGAAAATAAAGCTGTAGCTTTCGTGGATAGGGAGAGAAACATCTCATGGACCTTTGGGGACATCCCATTGGCTCTTGACTCCTGCTGAGAACACAATTCTGGAGATGATGTGGAGGTTCCATACAAGAGGGCCACTTTCTACGGGCCAGTGCCTTTTTATTGTGTCAACAAAACAGCAATAGCAGACATCAAAGGCTGTCTTTCGTCCACTCTCCCTCTCCCCTTCTGTTCTCAGGGTTTTTCCTTTGTGCTTCAGGGGCTCACGGGAAGGGCTTGGTTGGTCCTGGTGTGCTATGGAAGGAATCCTGCTTTGTTTCTCTTTCTTAAACCTTCCTACAGGCCACAACTTTCCAACCTCTTTCTAAATCTTAGTGCTGACTCCTTGTGAACTGCAGCTGGAAGTTCCATTCCAGCCCACCCCAACCTACCTCTGGTCTGTTCCCCTGGACAGAGGGTGGTTTGCCCAGTCCCACACCAGCACTCTGTCCTGAATGGCAGGACAAACAGGTTTGGCTGACTGAACTGGCTCTAGCCTTTGTTTTCAGTGAGATAAAGACAGAATCAAAAGTTCGGCTAGTCAAAGAGCTGGACTTCCCCACTTTTGAATCGTTTCTAACCTATGGGAAAATGGCAAGAATAATCTAAAAACTTTATTTTTTAATCTGTACCATTTGAAAATTAGTTACTCCTGACTTGATATCTTCTTATTCCCAGCTACTTTAATGTGTTATACACAACACATAGGGACACTCTTGTTCTCTCTCATGCATTTCAGGATTATCAAGTTCAGGGTTAATATTGATACATCACTGCCATCAAAGCCTACAAACCATGTCCAAGTTTTAATCAGTTGTGAAAGTCTTACTTTGTAGGGGAAGGTCCTAGCTCAGAGTTGTCATTATAATTGGTCTTCTTTGATTTGGAGCAGCCTTGAATTTCATAACCTTGACATTTTTGAGGATCTTGTAGTGTTTAATTTGAGTTTGTCTGATGTTTCCTCGTGATTACATGCTAAGCTCTGCATTTTTGGCAGGAGCACAGACGCGAAGCTGTGTTCTCTCTGCTGTATTTCATCAGACAATAACAATTGTCATCAGACAATACTAATTAGTCCCCTAAGTGGTGATGCTAAATTTGAGGACTGAAGATGCTGCCGGCCAGGCTTCTCCACTATAAGTTACTTTTTCTTCTTGGTAATCAAGATGCACTTTGTAAATATCCTGATCTTCAACAGGTTTGCTTTCACCATTTCCAGCATCACTGTTCTTTCTTAGCTTGGTTATTATTATGATGGTTGCCAAGTCCATGATTACTTCTACCTTTATTAGTTGGCACCTCCTGTTTGGAAAAGAAAACACTTTTTATCTT
Organism: Erinaceus europaeus; assembly: GCF_950295315.1. Taxonomy (NCBI): domain Eukaryota; kingdom Metazoa; phylum Chordata; class Mammalia; order Eulipotyphla; family Erinaceidae; genus Erinaceus; species Erinaceus europaeus. Next base: position 112,690,624 of record NC_080168.1, on the reverse strand, counting down.
TGCCACAATTATTTGCCTGTTTATTTGTGTCAGTTTAGACTCAGAGCACCCTATTTTGGCTTCTATTTATTTGGTCATCTCAGATTGTGGATCAGTGGAAGCCCCATCAAGTTGACTGCTGTGTCCTTTTGATCTGTGCCCTCCATTCTTTAAATACTTCTTAACTTTCTGGAATGCAATGGCCCTGACTCATCTGTGGTTTTTCTGACCCAACCCTGGCATTTGCCATGTCTCCAAGGGAACTTAGTTCCTTTTAGTGGAGAAAGGCATTTAGCAACCAAGATCTGGGCACTAGGTATGTTTGTTGCTTTTGAAATGCTGTTAATGATTTTCTGACTATTAAGCCAGAAAGAGAAGGTTGCCTTCAAGCCTTACTATCCTAGACCAATTATTCTAAAACTTGATCAGGTGGTACACAACATGGAAATAAAGAGACATTTAATGGAAACATTTTACATTGAATGACTACATATAATATATATTTTAATATCTTTATTTATTTAATATCTTTATTTATTTATTGGATAGAGACAGCAATTGAGAAGGAAGGGGGTGTTACAGAGGGAGAGAGATACCTACAGCACTGCTTCACCACTCACAAAGCTTTCCCCCTGCAGGTAGGGACCGGGGGTTTGAACCCAGGTCCTTGCGCATTGTAACATGATGGTCCAGAGTGTGCTCAACCAGATGCGCCACCACCTGGCCCCTACACATAATGTTTTATAGACTCTAAGATATCGCCAGTTGAGTTAGCTAACATGCACGTGAACACACACACCCAAAGCCAGTGCCAGTGCCAGAGGGCGACTGGCCATTTCTGTTTGTGCCTGTCTGAGATATTTTAGGGTTCTTTATAAAAATTATTATTATTATTTATTTATTGGATATAGATTGCCAGAACTTTAGAGGGAAGGGGGTGATAGAGAGTGAGAGAGACAGAGAGACACCTGCACAAGTGCTTCACCACTTGCAAAGCATTTCCCTTGCAGGTGGGGACCAAGGGCTTGAACCTGGGTCCTTGTGCACTGCAACATGTGTGCTCAACCGGTGCACCACCACCCAGCCCCTCGATATTTTAGGGTTCTATTCACTCTCTCTGACAATCAGTACTTCTCCTATAGTACAAGCGCTATTTTTATAACTCTGATTTTAAATGCAGGCATATGTGCTAATGAGGGACCACTTCAGAATTTCCTCAACTTCTCTTTAACTGTGGGATAGTGGTATTTCCTTTTTCTTTCTGCTATGTAAATACTGCCATGATGGACATCTTTATGGATATAATTTTTAACTAATTGGTTTTACAAAGGCTTGTCAAATTTGAATGTCACATTCGAATGCCAATGGCATATGGCTATTTTAAAAGAGGCCAATATTTTAAGTAGACAAAAAGTATCCTGATTTAATTAGCATGCATTTATACTGAAGTTTGATTTTATTCAAAGAATTATAAAGGGCACCTGCTATAGATAATGAATGATGGCAAGAAGACACAAAGATATTTTTGTTGTATAACTTAGTTGAAAATCCAGCATCAAGTCAATTAATTCAACCTATGTCTAAAGAAATTGTTTCAGGTGTTGTGTTGTGGTGAGACCCTCACTCAAAGACCAAGGATTGATGTAGGGGGCAAATGCCAAAACAATGGCTAGCTCAATCAGCTCAGAAAAACGTGACATGTCTACGGCCATACCACCCTGAACACGCCTGATCTCATCTGATCTCGGAAGCTAAGCAGGGTCAGGCCTGGTTAGTACTTGAAAGGGAGAAAAACGTGACATGAGGTTTCACTGGGATCCCAGTTTATGAATGTGACAGCCAAGCCTTGCCCCTTAGCTCTAGCCCTTGCACAGAGAGGCTGTGCTATGAGCAGGAACTTGTCTTTGCTAGCTGACTCTGTTAGAATCTGTCAATAGGGGGTGTACAGGGAGACTACCAAGCTTTTTTTTTCTGTGAGCTTTTCGTTTGTGTGCTGTTTCCGTGAGCTTTGCTCCAGGGATTCAAAACAAATAGGCAGCAACAGTATCTTCTTTAAGCGACAGCCATATCCATGTGGTAGTTCAAACTGTACCTTCCCACTCTAGATAAAGCAACTGCCCACCTATTCTGTCCTTAGAGACTGGAGCTTCAGATCTCTCATCTCTTTTTCTCTCTCTCCAAGATCAGAGACAACACCAGTTGAGCTATGCTGCTTTTCAGAGGCCTCTCCTTTGAGTTTCTGAGATTTTATAACTCCAGCCTCCTCTTTCTGATCCAAGTAGCCTAGCCACTTCTACCAGTGCCTGCATGCGATGATCCAGAGTTTCTTTTCACCTTTCCAACAACCAGCTGACAACTTTACAACTATATTATAGTTAACTACTCTCCACAGTGAATTCTCTGTGCAGGTAATTAATTAGTGTGGCTGTTCTCTCCCCACTGAACCTGACAAACTAAGGGCAGATCTTGATCTCCGGAAATGTGGTGGCCCTGGCAGCATCCATACAGATGGTCCAGTCAAGGTTTGGAATTACATGGGGGTGCCACAGTGGCAAAAGGTGAAACTCCGGTGCTGTACTGTCTCTCTCACTCTCTTGTTTGGTAAAATAAATGGCCTGGAAGCAGTGAAGTTGTGTGTGTGTAAGGTTCCAGTTGCAAGAAAATAAAAGTCCCCTCTGCCTATTTGGGGGAGACACCCAGGTAAAAAAAAATGATGACTTCAATTTCAGCAGGTTGAACATAGATATTTAGCTCCGCTTTCTTCTGAAACACACTCAAAGTACACTTATTATGTGTATGTATGTATGTATGTATGTATGTATGTATGCATGTACATACAGAGGCAATAACTCAGTTACTTGTTTGGGAAATGAGAATCAGTTTCAAATTGATTGACGTATTGTGGAACAATCAGGGCAGAACGTGAGTTCCATGACTGCATGTGCACACTGCTGTCTGCAGGGAGCACAGATGAATGTAGAATATGGCGCATGGCCTAGCTGAGTCACATGCTGATCAGCTCAAACACATTGGATCTCCCAGGTTCTCTACCTATGCCAGTCATGCCAGATGCCACAGCCACTTGACAGGAGCTTACAAGCTGCCACCCTGCCATGTCCACAAACATATGCCAAGTCTTCTTCTTGGTTGAACACCTTTGTTATTGCAGTCATTATGTTATTTCTCAACCACTTAATATGTGTAAAATGTGCCACTGGCTTTTTTTTTTATTAGATTCTCACTTTTTTTATTATATTGTTGATGAAATTTTTGGGTATCATGTCCTTAGCCCTATTTCTTTTATCATCAGTCCCGTGGTTCTATAGCGTGGTTTTGCACAGTACGGTACACTTTCAAAAGGCTTATGTTATGTTATAGCAGATGTAACTATACACAAAACAAAGCAAACAGCAAGAGAAATGATTGCAGAATGCTTTCAGAAGCTAGAAACTAGAGCCAGTTGTAACAAACTAAATTTCACCCTGAATTTTCTCTTTGTTTCTTAAGTCCCACCTATGGGCAATATCACCTTGTATTCAACTTTCTGACTTATTTTACTTAATGTGATTCATTCAAGCTTTACCTAAGTGTTGGCAAAAGAGAATAATATATATCTTGCCACACTACTTTGTCTCTCCTAGAAAGGATGTTCCCTTTGATTCCTGGCATTGACATTTGCCCTGTTCTAAATTGAATTATTCTTTATTATTGATTAATTATGTTTATAGATAAAATCAGACACTTTCCTCGTTCAGTGTTGATATTAACTTTATACTTTGTTTTCCTTTATTGCCATTTTTTTGCTTTTGCTTTTCTTTAAATTGATTTGTGAAAAGAATCATCTGTAAAATTCCCATATATCTTCAGAAGAATCAATATGCTTTTTCTGTGACATATAAAATAGTTTTCGGGGGTCCAGTGGTAGTGCAGTGAGTTAAGCACACATGGTGTGAAGCACAAGGACTGGTGTAAAGGTCCCGGTTCGAGCCCCTGGCTTCCTACCTGCAGGGGGGTCACTTCACAAGCAGTGTCTTTCTCCCCCCTCTCTGTCTTCCCCTCCTCTCTCAATTTCTTTCTGTCCTATCCAACAAAAGTGACAATAATGACAACAATAACAATAAATGCAACAACAATAAAAAACAAAAACATGAGCAAGTTGTGGTATATATACATAATGGAATACTACTCAGCTATAAAAATGGTGACTTTACCATTTTTAGCTGATCTTGGATGGGCCTTGAAAAATTCATGTTAAGTGAGATAAGTCAGAAACAGAAGGATGAATATGGGATGATCTCACTCTCAGGCAGAAGTTGAAAAACAAGATCAGAAGAGAAAACACAGTAGAACCTGAACTGGAATTGGTGTATTGCACCAAAGTAAAAGACTCTGGGGTGTGTGTGTGTGGGGGGGAGAATACAGGTCCAAGAAGGATGACAGAGGACCTAGTGGGGGTTGTATTGTTATATGGAAACTGAGAAATGTTATGCATGTACAAACTATTGTATTTACTGTTGAATCTAAAACATTAATTCCCCAATAAAGAGATTAAAAAAAACAAACAAAAACAAAACAAAACAAAAAAACAATAAGGGCAACAAAAGGGGAAAAAATGGCCTCAAGGAACAGTGGATTCGTGGTGGGGGCACTGAGCTCCAGCAATAACCCTGGAGGAAAAAAAAGTTTTCATCTCTACTACTAGTAAAATATATAATTCTAATTGTTAAAAATAAAAAAGAGCACTATGACTATCTTTTGCTCAAATATTTGGTCTCTGATTCTGCCCTGACTGGAGCTTCTAAATCTTCAGAAACTCCCAAGTGATAAAAGAATTTTCTATTCTATTAAGGTGACTCTGGATGATCTCCTGAGTGAGGGCTGGGCATCAGAAAGACCAGGACATGACTAGAAGCTCGGGCTTTTCTGCCCTACTCCCTATCCTCCAGAGAGCGGAGCTGGGCTGGGAATGGATATAGCAGTAGAGAGATTCCAGGTAAAGAAGCTTCCCTACAATTCCGGGGGGGGGGCAGGGGAACGTCCAGATTGGTGAGTACAGCCATGCACCTGGAGGGTGATGAGCCCCAATTCCACGGAGACAGATATTTCTATGGTGGGATATTCCCAGATTTTATCCTCTGTGTCTCATCTGCAGCCTTTTTTTTTCCCACCAGGGTTATTGATGGAGCTTGATGCTGACATTATGAATCCACCAATTCTGATGGCCATATTCTTCTTTTTTTTTCCTTTTCTATTTCTATTTTATTTGTAGGAGAGAGAAGTTGAGAGGGGAGGGGAAGATAGAGAGGGAAAGAGAAAAGAGAAAGATAGACACCTGCTGACCTGCTTCACCACTCTTGAAGTGTCTCCCTTGTAGGGGTTTGAACCATGGCCCTTGCACATGCTAATACATGCACTCAGCTGAGTGCACCACCACCCAGTTCTTGTTTCTTATTGCCTGTAGTCTTTATACGGCTCCTTAATAATCCAATAAACAGAAATGTTTCTTTGAGTTCTGTGAATTGCTCTAGCAAACCAATTAAACAAAGGGGAGGGGGCTAGCAGGTGGCTCACCTGCTGTACAATATGAGTTTGAACACTTGACTACAATACGGAGTGCCTGCAACGCAGAAGCTTTGTGAGTGGTGGAGTGGTGCTGTAGTGCCTTTCTCCTTTCTCTGTCTCTATCTTCCTCTCCACTTCTATCTCTCACACTTTATCAAAATGAAAAAAAAAGAAAATATTTTTACATTTTTATTATCTTTATTTATTTATTGGATAGAGATAGCTAGAAATTGAGAGGGAAGGGGGTGATAGAGAGGGAGAGAGATAGATAACCACCTGCAACACTAATTCACCACTCGCAAAGCTTTCCCCCTGCAGATGGGGACCAGGGGGTCGAACCTGGGTTCTTTTTTTTTTTTTTTCTCCTCCAGGGTTATTGCTGGGCTCGGTGCCTGCACCATGAATCCACCGCTCCTGGAGGCCATTTTCCCCCTTTTTGTTGCCCTAGTTGTTGCAGCCTCGTTGCGGTTATTATTGCCATTGTTGACGTTGCTTTGTTGTTGGATAGGACAGAGAGAAATGGAGAGAGGAGGGGAAGACAGAGAGAGAGAGGGGGAGAGAAAGACAGACACCTGCAGACCTGCTTCACCGCCCGTGAAGCGACTCCCCTGCAGGTGGGGAGCCGGGGGCTCTAACCGGGATCCTTACGCTGGTCCCTGCGCTTTGCGCCACGTGCGCTTAACCCACTGCGCCACCGCCGACTCCCTGATCCTGGGTTCTTATGTATTGCAACATGTGCACTCAACCAGGTGTGCCACCACGCAGCCTCCCTGTAAAATAGTTCTTAAATGAACATTCACACATTGAAAGGTGCGCTTTCAATGCTCTTACCTCACCTTGCTCAGAGAGCTGCTGGAGGATAGGTCCTATTAAAACTGTGGTGGTGGGGGGAAGCCAGGGGGGCTAAGAAAGAAGAGAGCAATGCAGTAAACTGGGAATCTAGTGCATGGAAAAAAAACAGGAGGTTTGTTGCTTGGGTGGTAGTAAGGGGTCATCTAGAGCTGAGAGCAAGTGCAGCAATTCACACAGGAAGCTAGGGGGACCTCACAGTTGGCTTAGGATCCAACTTTCTTGGGTCTAAAGCAGCGTATTAGGAAGCTTTACAGTCCCCTCCTGTGCATCTTCTTTACTCCCACACAGAACACTCTCCATTTCTGACACTACTGGTCATTCATGCATGGGGTGGGGGTGGGTTCCTTCACACCAAGTAATCCCATGACACAGCTAGGTGTCCTACGAGCTCATTCATTTCTGACACATTTGGCTGAAGACAGCCTCAGACCCCACGGCTTAAAGACTCAGTCTCATGAGACCACCCTCCTCATTTCAGACATCAGTTACAGGGCCAGGTTGTCACCTGTGCTTCAGATGAGCCAGCTATAAATGTTAGTTCCTCACAGTTTTTCCTTTTTTCTTTCTCTTACCCCAGGGTTATTTATCACTGAGAAGCAGCTAGTTCCACTTGCAAATGCAGTGGGCCTGTGGTGTCCAGGGAGGTCTGATGCAGTCAGGGAGGGCTGTGAACCAGGGCTTGCCCTTCTATTCAGATATAAGCTTCAGAAGGCAGTGGGGAAAGCCAGGCAGGGAGGGTAGGACCCCATGTGCTAGGTATACTTTTGTGGGTGTCTGTGAGGGATAGATCACTCTAGAGGAGAGAGAGCCTCCGAGGAAACCAAAGGATGGCTGCTGGTTAAAGCTCTGTGGGGTTAGCTTGTTTGAAGGGCTTGCATGGATTCTGCTGGGGCTAGCAAGTGGGTTGGAGTAGAGGCTGGCTTTAGATGAAGCACAGGACTAGACTCTCTTGAGGTCAGGAATTTGATCTCGAGCCTCTTGGCATGGACAGTTGCTTTGAAAGCCCTCCAGAGGTGTTTATGCACACAACTTGGCACTGAATGGGTTCCAGGCTCTGCCTGTGAACACAGAGACAGGAGGAGACTGGTGAGGGCTGGAGCCGCCAGGAACATTTCAGGGAGGGGATGGAGAGGCTGAGGGACAGACCTTGGAATGGGGAAATGCTACTCAAGGGGAAACTGGGCCCTGGGCCCAAGGAACCTACAGACCTTTTTTCTCCTTTGATCATCTGTTGTAACAGCAGTGGAGCTCTCCTCTGTAAAGACAGTGGCAATGACTTGTTGGGGTCACAGGTGCTCTGACAAAAATTTCTCTTATAGGATGCAGGGGAAAAGTGGAGGACAGGCAGGAATTCCTGGCCTGGGAAGGGCATGGCCCAAAGTCTAGCCAATGGGAGGCTGTGGGAGGGGCCAGCTACAGAATGTGGGGGTGGCTTGGGGGTTTAGATTTAGGGGGCTGGGGTGGGAGATGAAAGAAAATAAAGATTTGAGAATGACCTCTGAGGAGTAACGGAGATGGATAGAGAGAGGATTAAACAACTGGCTTCTTTTGCTTGCTTGGAGGTTGAGCACAGGGGAGAAATTAGATTCCTATGTTTAGGGGCTAGGTGGTGGTGCACCTGGTTAAGTGAACACATCACAGTGCACAAGGACTGGGGTTCAAGCCCCTGGTTCTCACCTACAGGGGCAAAGTTTCATAATGGTGAAGCAGGGCTGCAGGTGGCTCTGTCTCTTTCCTTCTCTACCTCCTCCCCTCTCAGTTTCTCTCTGAAGCTATCAATAATAAATGATTCATAAGAATAAAAATAAATAAAGTTAAAAAAGGAGTCCTTTGATTACATTTATCACAGGGTTAGGGAATCTCTGTGCTCTCTGAAAATGCCCAGCTAAGTGTCTCCCTCTTATACCCAAAAAGAGATAGGGGACATCCTTCTGTCTGTGGTCTGAGCTGTCCCAACACCAGTGTGGACACAGGGGAGGGGAGAGGGTGTGGGACTCTGCTGAATTCACTGAAGGGGGGCTGAACAGTGCATGCCTTGTCTGCCTGAAGTAAAAAACCCACCCTCTTTCACCCCGTTTGTCCCCAAGGACTTGGTCTGAGGTGACAACCTGGCCAGCTCACTGGGCAGGGATAGAGGTGGGCCACAGGTGACAGCAGATCTGGTGGCTTCCCCCTAACTCAATTAGGTGGTGGTGGTGGGGCCATGCAGAAGGTGTGGTTTGTTATGGTCCTGTGTCCCTGTTTCTCCTCATGGGCTGGGTCTGAAGTTACTGGGTAGTGTTTGGTAGTGCCTTTGGGTGGGGAGATGATGAGAGCTGGAGCCCTTGGCACAGAACAGGAAAAAGGCAGGGGTGTGGCCAGTGGGGAAAAGTGTTGGAGGACAGACACTAGCACATGCAGGACACACACAAGTGTGTGCATTTCTGTCTTCACAGGCATCCCCAATGTAGACTCCCACAGGCATATACAACAGGTGCATATGGACAGATGTGTTCTGACTGCCACAAAGTGTCTCTAGAACACACGGGTGTCCCCTTATTCCCTGGAGACAAATGAAATAAGTGGCCAGGAATGTTATTTAGGGGCCCAGGGTAGCAATTCCCACAGAGTTCTGGACTTGGCTTTAGCTGCCTGTTGGGGTGGGGAGTATAGGGGTCAGAAGTGGGATCATGCCCCCCTCTTGGCCCATTTTCTATACAGAAAGGAGATGTGGCCAATGAAACCAGCCAGGCCAGGCCCCCCCAAGGGTTTGATTACTTAAGAACTGAGCTGACCTCTCATGGAGGGGCTAATTAGGGGAAGGAAGGCTGTCAGGGGAGGACCCTCTGGCTTCAGCAGCCTCCTAGACTAAAATTTTGTTGTCCACCCTTCCCCCTAACCTTTTTAAAAAATATTTTGCTTTATTTAATTTATTTGTTGGATACAGACAGAGAGAAACTGAAAGGGAAAGGGGAGATAGAGGGGGAGAAAGATAGAGAGGCCTGCAGCATTGCTCGAGAAATTTTTTCCCTGTGGATGGGGCCCAAGGACTTGAACCCAGGCCCTTGAGCATTGTAACATGTGCACTCAAGCAGGTGCTCAGGTATGCTACCACCTGGCTCCCTTCCCCCTAACCTTTTATCCATTGTGCTCTCTGTTTTGGTCTCAAGAATCTGGATATTTTCCAACTCTTTCCCAAGCCTCCTCCTGGAAACATTCCCTTACTAAACCTGTCTCAGCTCTGCTGGTCGGCTGTCGGCCACTGTTCTGTGTCCACCGCAGCAGGGTCTCTGTTCAGTGTGGGGCCCATGGGTCCCCTTCTCCACTCAGGACCTTTGGACTGGGACCTGGGCATGGGCCAGGTGGGTGGTATGGAGGGCGGAAGTGCAGCCCTGGAGGGGCAGGAGACAGAGAAAAGTTGCCTGCAGCCAGGCCCGCCCCTACCTGTGTAAGCTGATCCACTGGAGCCTAGTGGATAAAAGGGGCGGACTCGCTGAGGCCAGTGAGCTTGGCTGACCCCCCTCCTCCCTGCCTTCAGTCTCACCCAGCCACCATGTCCATCCACCTGAGCAGCCAGGTCTTCAGCTCCCGCTCAGCCGCCTTCCCGGGGCGAGGTGCCCAGGTGGGCCTGAGCTCCAGGCGCCCTGGCAGCTTTAGCAGCAACAGCTTCTATGGCCTGGGCTCTTCACGGCCTCGTGGGGCGGTGCACTCTGCCTTTGGGGGCCCTGTGAACCCCTGCATCCGTAGTGTCACGGTCAATCAGAGCCTGCTGGCCCCACTGCAGGTGGATATCGACCCCACCATCCAGCAGGTGCGCCAGGAGGAGCATGAGCAGATCAAGATCCTCAATGACAAGTTCGCCTCCTTCATCGACAAGGTGCAGTGACCCAAGGGTGCCCCTTCCAGGACTGAGGCCACAGCAGCTATCTCCAGCTGGGGTGGGGGTGGGGGTGACTGGTGGCTGTTATTCTTTCTACCTATAAAGTTTAGAGGGTTTCCAGAGATAGTTCTGTCACTCCAGTTTTCTCTTTGCACCCTTTTTCTCTTTGAGGGACTACCTGCAGGGAGACAGAGATAGGCTAAGTGGTGACCCACCCATGTCAGCTGAAAAAGACCCCTGCCCTCTGCTGTCTGTGTCAGGCAGGTACTGCAAATAAAAGACTGGAAAGGCAGCTCCCTGACATACTCGTCTGGTCCACCAGCCTCCTTCTGTTGCTAGGAGGTGAAATTCTATTATTTGCCTTTGGAGGTGACCCCTTTTGGGGGACAGAGCATTGAGGGACTCTGGGGAAGGTGTTTTTCTCCCCATGACTGTTGGCTGCTTGCATACATGGGCCACACAGGATGGGAGGAATGAGAGAAGAAGTGGAAAGGTAGGGGCAGGTTTGACTTTAGGACTTAGGAGGGTTGGGGACAAGGTGGGACAGATCCTAGGAAGAAGGATTAGTTCAGCTAGGTCACTCTGCCAGGACCTTCTGGGGGGTAGGCCAGACCTCCTCTTTGCTGCCTGTGTGCATGTCTCTGCTTCTCTTGCCCCATGCCCTCTGTTCATGTACCATTTAGACCAGGTGTGTCCTTCCGGCTTTGAGTCCTTCTAGCTTGCCCCAGAGCCAGGTCCCCCCTGTACTGTCAGGCTGCTCTGCTTTACTGGCTGCAACTCCAAGTCCTGCTACCCAAGTTGCTGGTTTGGAGGAGGCTTGTTTCCCACCCAGCCATGCTGGGTGCTCTTTATAGCAGCTTATCTAACATACGCTTGATTGCAGCACCTAGTCCCAAGGCCCCATTGGGGGCAAGGGAAAGGAGAGGGGGAAAATGGATACTATGAGAGGAAGCTTAGGAATCCCAGCCTGAATCATGTTCAGGACAGACAGGAGGGGACAGCCCTTCTGGGAGTGAGGTGGAGACAAGCATTTGGAATGTGATGGGGAGCAGAGGAGGTCCGACCCTAAAGCACAAGCCTCCAGGACACATCAGTGAGCCAGACTGCCTTCTGAGTCACACCAGAGATAGAGTTGTGGAGGTGAGGCTGGTTCAGCAGGGTAGGCTTCCTAGAGGAGAGGGTCATGGGCCCCTCAGGAGCATCCTCCTCCGCTCTCTTTAGGTGCGGTTCCTGGAGCAGCAGAACAAGTTGCTGGAGACCAAGTGGTCACTGCTTCAGGAGCAGAAAGCCACCAAGAGTAGCCACCTCCCGGGCATCTTCGAGGCCCATATAGCTGCCCTGCGCAGGCAGCTGGAAGCCCTGCAGATGGATGGGGGCCACCTGGAGGTGGAACTGCGGAACATGCAGGAGGTGGTGGAAGACTTCAAGAACAAGTACTGTCCCCCAGTGCAACCTGCAGCTTTCCACACCCCCGTCACAGTGTCTCTTACCTGCTGACCCTCTGCAAAAACCCCCTCTGGGCAAGCAGTTAGGGGTGCAGGGTACAGTACTCCCTGAAGGGAAGGTGTTGATGGATATATTCTCGGCTTTTCCTCTCTTTATTTTGCTCCTAAGGGATGTTGTCAACTCAGTTTGGTCTTTTCACTTGACTCATTTCCAGTGCTATGTCTGTTCTTAGCCCTGGCCTGCACGGTTCCCCTTAGGTGCCTGATCAAGTCCCCAGAGTGGCATAGCGTCAAGGTGTCCTATGGCAAATGCACTTGTAGGAAATTCCCAGATTATTCCAGAGCAGTTTTACTTTGTTCAGGTGAGGAGTTAGAGTCCGGAGTAGTTCAGGGACTTGATGGAGATCATAGGTCATGGAGAAATCTGGGACTTGAATTTGGGGTTCCTGATTCCTGGGAGGAGGCATAGGGAAAAGCCAAGAGAGAAGGCATGTTGCTGTGTGAGGTCAGGGCAGGAAATGAAAGGAGGGTGTGAGGAGGGCCAGGCAGTGCAGGGGCTGGGTAGACTGGGGTTTTGAGGACAGGCTTTTGAGGTGTTCTGAGCTCTCTTTGCTCATTGATTAGAAACCCAAGCCTGAGGCCAGGGCTGGGCCCCACCTGGCACATCTGCCCAGTGGGCACTGAGTGCTGTGCTCAGCCTGGTGGTGTGTGAGTACGTAGGAGCAGGGATGCTGGCTCCAACTGGGCATAGAACAAACAAAGGCTTCTGTGAGGACACCCATCCCCTACTTCCCTATGGCAATAATCAACAAGATTAATCCCATATCAGGTGGAATCAGACAGGTGCAGGTCACGGAAGGCCTGGGGCAACCAGTAAGCCCTTGTTGCCATGTGTACACATGTGCATGCACACTTATCACACGCACTTCCCAGTTCCAGAGCCTCCGAGTGCCTGGGCAGCCAGGTGAGCTCTGAGCTGGGGCTGGAGGAGGTGCTAGAAGTGCTACAGGGAGGGCCCCTGGGTGCAGAGATTACTGAGCCCTCCACCACCTGCTCACATTCTGGGTCAGCAGTAGGGCTAGACCGAGGGCCTCATAGAGCTTCCATAGCTACTGGAGAGAACCTGAGGGAGTGGGACTTTGGGAGTCCAAGTTCTGAGAGATTCTCTGCCTGCCTGAGCATCTTGCTTGCCCCCAGTCACCCCAACTTACTCCTGCTGCAACCCAGCAGCATTTAGGCACTGCTGGGTCCCTGCTCTGAGTACCTTTTCTCAAGTTCCCAAGTAACTGTTGGGTTAGGTCAATTCAGACCCTTTGAATTTGGCTATGCTGTGCTGAAGTCCTCTTGTGAGCAGGCAGGCAGCTGGCTGCTTGGGAGAAGGGGATGGGCAGAGGCTGTGGGGGTAGTGACTAGGGCTAGGCTGTCTATCAGGGCCTTCACGCTATCAGGATTTTTTTTTTCCTGGTTGTTGTTGTTGCTGGGAAGACTCTGGGTCAACTATTTTTAGGTAGAAAGAGACTCAGGGTGGGGGGAAGAAAGAGAAAAGGAAGAGGGAAAGAAAGTGGGAGGAAGAAAGGAATGGCGGGTAGGAGGGAAGGAAGTAGAGAGAGACACACACCATGGTTCCAAAGCTTCCCCCCAGAGCTATAGTATTCCCATGTGACACACCAGTTCAAATGTGTGCAAAACAGCGGCCCTCCCAGGTGAGCTATCTGGACAGTCCAGCTTCCTTCTTGTTGGTGGAACCAGGATGTCATGGGCATGCAATTTCAATGCTCCAGGTCACTTTTTTCCCATTAAGTTAGACACAGAGACTCAGAGAAGGGGAGATGCCACAGCACCAGAGAATCCTCTTTGCTCACAGATCTCTTATGTGGTGCTGGGGTTCAAACCTGGGTCGTATGCATGGCAATACATCCACCTTACCTGGTGAGATACTGCTCTGAACCTCTTCCAGGACTTTTCTGCACCCACTTCCTGAATCCAAAGGGTTTTGAGCCTTCAAGTCCTTTATTTGCCTTCAAGTCCTTTATTTCAAGTCCTTTTATTTTATTGTGGTAGGACTAAGGTTGTGGGTATGGGCTCAGGCTTTAAGTCTGGGGATTGCCACTGATTATTTTAGTGACTACACAGAGCACTCTGTCTCTCAGTGCCTCTGCTCCCTCCCCTGACCACCACATTATTGCTACTGGATTTTCTTTTTTTTTTGGGGGGGGCGGTTAAATGAATACTATCCAGGGAAGCATGTGACATGGCATATTAATACCCATCCTATGAAATGGTTCATGTTTGTGTTTGCTTTATTGCTCCTAGTAAATGAGGTGACCTCTGTCCTTTAATTCACATCCTCTCCCTGTTCTCTCCCATGCTAAGATTCAAAGCCCTAAAGTAGCCTTGCAAAAGTCAGGGACACGAAGATCCATAGCTGACACCTGTTTGTCCAGGTGCATCATTGAGATGAAGGTGATACAGAGCAGATTGCACACTTGGATGTGTCAGGGGTGCAGGAAAGGCTGAATACCACCACATCCCCTCCCCTGCCACAGGTATGAAGATGAAGTCAACCGACGCACGGCTGCAGAGAATGAGTTTGTGGTGCTGAAGAAGGTGAGAGTGGCTGACAGGTGGGGTGGCTGGCAAGTGTTGACTGAAAACCCATGGGACAGTGGACTGCTGAGCAGCCAATAGGGCTCTGTGGGCAAGGCCTTGTCTCCTTGTCTGTGGGCTGCAGGAAGGGAAGGATGGGCTCAGAAAAATAGTGCTCTCAAAGCCAGGCCCTCACAGCACAATGTGTGCGTGTGCCTGTGTGCATGTGTGGGGAGTTCCTAGACTTGATACTAGGCATGAAGGGGTTAGAATTAAGACCTAAGGGGGAGTCGGGCTGTAGCGCAGCGGGTTAAGTGCAGGTGGCACAAAGCACAAGGACTGGCATAAGGATCCTGGTTCGAACCCCGGCTCCCCACCTGCAGAGGAGTCGCTTCACAGGTGGTGAAGCAGGTCTGCAGGTGTCTATCTTTCTCTCCTCCTGTCTTCCCCTCCTCTCTCCATTTCTCTCTGTCCTATCCAACAACGATGACAACAATAATAATAACTACAACAATAAAACAACAAGGGCAACAAAAGGGAATAAATAAATAAAATAAAAAAAAGAATTAAGACCTAAGGATGGAGACTAGAAAGGGAAATTTCAATTCTTTTCTTTTTTAAAGGTCTGTTTTATTTATTTCACAAGAGGGAACAGACAGATAGAGACAAAGAGATATAGAGAATCAGAGTCTCACTTTGACATATGTGATATCATAAAAGGAACTCTGGATGACATGTGTGTAAGTACAGAATTCCACCAATGCACCTCCTTCAAGGTCAAATAAAGGGAAATTTCAACTCCAAGTAAGAAAGTGCTCAACCACAGGACATTTTACTATGGCAAAGTGTGGCAGCCCTCACATATTTGGTGAGTGAGCAGCCTTGAGGCTGAGTGAGCTCCTTGAGTTGCTTGGAGCTATTCAAGCTGAGGTTGGAAGGCATCTTAGAGGGGCTTGGTTGAAGCTTCTGACTCAACACATACTCCCTGAACAGCACCGGATTCTTGGCCCATCTTCCTTAGAGATTCTGGTAGGAGTGAATGTCTTCCAGCCCATAGAAGCTTAACATCAGGAAAATAGAATTCAAGGCATCTGGAAGTCATGTAGCCTTATAGTGTTCACCAGGACATACCTGTTTTTTGAAAACCAAACCAAACCAAATCAAACCAAACCAAACCAAAACCAAAAAATGAGTGCACACTAAATGTCTATACTTGAGAGAATTTTCCTTTTTGGGAGAGATGCCCCTGTATCAAAATTATTTTATGCTCTTCTACCTGGTAGATGAGATGGCAAAACTTACAGAATTGAAGTGCTTTGCTCAAGATCACATAGCCATCAGTGGCTGGAGCCAGAGATGTGTCCAAACCAGCAAAACCTTTAGGAACTCTTCTAGGGCTAGGAATGGGGCTTCAGGATTTCTGTGCTACCAGTGCTGAGAAGACTCCCCAACCCTGGGATGCATACAGATGTCTGTCATTAGCCTGAAGGGGTGGGAGGTGGTGGTGGTTATAATAGGAGCAACTCATGTGTTTCTTGGTAAAGCAGTCATATTTGGCCCAGTAGGATGGACAGTGCTGGCTTGCTATGCCCCCCTAAACTGTTCAGGACACTGAGGATGTAGTGTACCTCTACCCTTTGTCTCCTCACACCCCAGGATGTGGATGCTGCCTACATCAGCAAGGTGGAGTTGGAGGCTAAGGTGGATGCCCTCAATGATGAGATCAACTTCTTGAAGACTCTCCATGAGACTGTGAGTGCATGGGGAACATGTTACAACTTCCATGTCCTAGCCAGGGTGCTTCTGGTCTACCCCTGCCTCTGTACCTGCCTAAGTAGTGTGTGTGTGTGTGTGTGTGTGTGTGTGTGTGTGTGTGTGTGTGTCTGTGTGTGTGTACTTATGTTGCTGTTATCCATAATGGAAAGGGGCTCAGGAGGAGTTGTAGCCACAAGGATCAGGCCTTCCATAGACTTTGCATGGACATTTGATAGGAACATGCTTGGGGGGGGGGGGCTGAAAGCAACCAGGAGAATGTAGAGGGGTCTTGGGATGGGCAAGGTGGTCAAAGAAGCCCACATCTGGGGGGCTGGGTAGTGGTTCACCCAGTTAAATGTACATAGTACTATGCACAAAGATCTGTGCAATGACCCAGGTTTGAGCTCCCACTCCCCACCTGTGGGGGAATGCTTCACCAGTGGCGAAGTAGGGCTGCAGGTGTCTCTCTTTTTCTTTCCCCTCCCCTACCTATTTCTCTCTGTCCTGTTAAATGACAAGGAAAAAAAAAAAGAAAATAAAAGAACAAGAAGCCTACATCTGGAGAAAGAGGGGATGCTGTAGTGCCTATGCCCAGAAAGACTAAGGGGGTGGCCACCCACCCTCTTTTTCTTTGCCCTGGGCCCTGCTCTGGGTCTCTAGTACCTTTCCCTTACAAGGCTAGGGAAACCTCCCTTATCCCTGTCAATGTGAGTCTCTGAGCCTAGGGTTAAGTGCACAGGAGACTAATTCAAGATCAGTTCCCAGATTTCTTCAGCCTAGTCTTTGTCTCCATTAGCCTAACCTCTATTAGTCCTTCAGAGTGAATTTCCACATGTGCTAATTTCAGGGCCTGAACCCTTAAGACTTACTTGCAGTACTTCTAATCTCAGTGCAGACCTTCATGTGTGTGTGTTAGACACTATATATGTACATGCATGTAGGGGTGCATATGATTCTTCTTATCTCATTGCAAAAAAAAAAGTCCAGAACGTTAAATAAAGAATAAAAATTGAAAACAGGTAATCTGTCACCTTGGTATCTTTTCCAGATTTTCCCTGTACATATAAACATATAGAAAATCATAGATATTTTTTAGGATTGATCATGAAAGAGGTGAGAGAGATAGACCGCACTGCTCCACTCTGGCATATAGCGGTGCTAGGCATTGAACTTGCAGTCTCTAGGCTTCAGGCAGGTAAGCTGGTGCTTTTATGGGCTGAGTTATCTCCCTGGACCAAAATACTTATTGTGATAGGAATAGGACAGTGCATGATCATGTGATAATATGACGTATGTATGTCCTGTCCATAACTATAGTTGTATCACTGATCTTAAAGGCTGTGGAATGTTCCATTACAGAGTGGGGCATGTGTCCTTATTGGTCACCTTGCAGAAGAGTTCACATCACAATAGTGCCTTTGCAGCTCCACCGTTCCCTCTTTTATCCCCTGTAACCTCCCTAATTTGAGACGTTGCTGATGGGCTCTTTGTGAAGCCAGGGGTGGGAAAGACTGTTTAGCAGGGTCAGGGTTTGTGTCCCCTGTTGCCTGGTTTCTCACA
This sequence comes from Erinaceus europaeus, assembly GCF_950295315.1. NCBI lineage: Eukaryota > Metazoa > Chordata > Mammalia > Eulipotyphla > Erinaceidae > Erinaceus > Erinaceus europaeus. The sequence continues at coordinate 112,673,026 of NC_080168.1, read as the reverse complement.
CCGACTCAGGCCTCCTCTTGTTTCTCTCTCTAAAGTGTTGGGAGCCCCAGGGTGAGTGTAGGAGCAGGGCAGGTCATGCCCCATGTCCGTACCTTCTGTCTGGCCACTACAGGAGTTGTCAGAGCTGCAGTCTCAGATCTCAGACACGTCCGTGGTCCTGTCCATGGACAACAGCCGCTCTCTGGACCTGGACGGCATCATTGCTGATGTCAAGGCCCAGTATGAGGACATTGCCAATTGCAGCCGGGCTGAGGCTGAGAGCTGGTACCAGACTAAGGTGAGTGACCCCTAGGGGCACAGTTCTTCTCATGGCAGTTCCCTTGATGGGGTGGCAGCCCTACTTTCTCCTCTCCCTATCTCAGCATTTGGCCCTGGGTTCCAGCGGCTAAGTTCTGTACCAGTGGTTAAACCTGTGGTCCTCTGTGATATCTTGGGAAGAAGAGGAAGTGGAGGTTAGTTTTGGGGTTCCCAGACTGATGGGAGACAGGGCAGAGGAAAAGGACGTGGATTAATTGTTGCCATAGCTGCCAGTTGGCCAGTGCTCATAGTGGTGAGCAATATTTCAGATGCTCTGCCTGCATCAACCCACTTCACCCACTGAGTAGCCTTGTTATTATCCCTATTTTCCAAATGAGGAAACTGTGAAGCACAGAGAGGTAGAGGAATTTGCCTAAGTCCACAAATGGGGAAACTGGATCCTGGGTAGTTGAGCTTCACTATTGTATGCAGATATGGAGGTGGGGCAGGAACTGAGAGGGTAGGGGTGGGGGACTGGGGTCAGCCAGACTACTGGGGAAGAGCCTGAGGCAGGGTTTAAGAGCAGCTTGGAGACCTGTCCCTCAACGAGAGAGAGGGGTCACCCCCTGGTTCTTGGGTGGCAACACAGATATGCCAACCAGGAGAGATGAGGCTCTTGGTGATATGACTCAAGGGTAGTGCTTTCCGTTCTTAGGGACTCACTCTCCTCATCTGTAAGTGGATGGTGCTAGTGGTGGTGGTGTGTGGTGATGGTTACTAGGTGACCATCTCAGACTCCCAATCATCCTCCAGCATTGGGAGATGATAGGACAGGAAAGAACTCCCCACATCAGTGGGGTTAGCCCTGGGGAGCTGCCTTGTCCTCCCCGTTCTGGCTGGGAGAAACCTAAGCCCCTGCCCTTGCCCTCACAATCAGCAGCCAGGCCTCCTGTCACTGCACATGGGTTGTTGGGAGTCAGGCGGTCCCTCACTGGGAAGGGGTGGCATGGCTCACTCGTACAACCCCTCTCCATTCTGTCTTCATGTTGTGTGTCCCCTCCAGTTTGAGACCCTCCAGGCCCAGGCTGGACAGCATGCAGATGACCTCCGGAATACCCGGAATGAGATTGCAGAGATGACACGGGCCATCCAGAAGCTGCAGGCTGACATTGATGGCATCAAGAACCAGGTGGGACCAGCCTTTCATCCTGCTTCTGGGGTCTTTGAGGGGCAGCCTTCTGAGGCTAAGTTCAGGGTGAGGAGCAGGACTCTGGAGGTGGGGGTGACTGCTTGGTCCTGCCCCAAACTGGTCAGCTTAAATCCCTCAGGCCCACTGTGAGAGCTCCAGGAGAAAAGGTTCTCTCCAGTTCCTAGGCTGGCTGGCCAGGGTAGAGCCACTGCTCATGGCCACATTGCATGAGCTCTGAGTGCAAGAGTCTGTAGATTCTGTCTGTGGTGGTACACTGTCCACGAGAGCAGGGGCAGAAGGCAGCAGAAACCTCTGCTGTGCCTCCCAAGTTCCTGTCCCTAGAGCTCACTGCCCTACCTACCCTCCCTGGCCATGCTCTCTGCACACTAGCCACCTCCTGGATCCTGCTTTTGCCAGGCAAGTTCATGCTCCAGGGCTTTTGCACTTGGTGTTTCCTCCATCTGGAATGTGGTTCTACCAGCTCCACATGACCACCTCCTCTCTCTCTCTCTCTCTTTAATATTTTATCTAGTTATTATTGCATAGAGACAGAATTTGAGAGAGAAGGGGGAGATAGAGAGGGAGAGAGACACTTGCAGCCCTGCTTCACCAGTCGTGAAGCTTTCCTCCTTCAGGTGGAGACAAGGGCTTGAACCCAGGTCCTTGTACACTGTAATGCGTATGCTTAACCAGGTGTGCCACCACCAGGTCCCACCACCCCTTTCTCGTCCCTGAGGTCTGGGCCATAAGACTCCTTTTCAGAGGTAGCTTCCTCTACCTCTAGGGCACTCTGCAGCTGTCTATTTGAGGTTCTCAGGGGTGGCTAGCACTAGCTGAAAAAGTATGTTTTTATAAATAAAAAGCACTGTAATATTACTTTGTGAGAACAAGACCTGTCTGTCTGGTTTCCTGCCCTGCTCTTCCCAGAACCTGGCTCAAAGCCACTGTACAGGACTTGGACCCCAGCCTGGTGGGAGGATTGTGTGAAGTGAGGGTAGGGGATATTGAAGAGAAAAGGATCCCTGGTCCTGACTCAGGCACAGGGTGGGTGAGGCAGCCACAGGTGAAGTGCTGCCAGTGTGGAGAGAAAGTGACAGGTGCGGCTGCTTCAGGAAGTTAATTCTCTCTTTTAAAAAATTACATTTTTTATTATCTTTATTAATTGAATAGAGAACCAGAAATTGCAAAGGGGGAGATAAGGGAGGAGAAAGACAGAGAGACACCTGCAGCACTGCTTCACCACTCACAAACCCCTGCAGGTGGGGACTGGGGGCTCAAACCAGGGTCCTTGCACATTATAACATGTGCACTCAGCCAGGTGTGCCACCACCTGGCCCCTAATATTTTAAAAATATTTAATTAAATATTGAATAGGGGCAGAGAGACATCAAGAGGGAAGGGGGAGATAGAGAGGGAAAGAGCCAGAGAGACACCTGAAGCCCTGCCTCATCATTTGTGAAGTTTTTTACATATAGGTGGGAACCAGAGGCTTGACTTGAGTCCTCGCACATGATAATGTGTGTGCTGTACGAGGTATGTCACCCACCTCCCTCAAGAAGTTATGTTCTGGATGATGTGAGGGGATAAAGGTGGGGTATTTACCTGTGAAGGTGCTTCCCTCAGGGTGCTGCAGGCTGTATGCCCTAAGGTGGAGGCAGCCTCCTGGCACAGATGCAGGCCATGAATCTCCTGTAAAGTGGCACTTCTAGGAAGGGAGAGGAAGCAGCCTCCCAAACTTCACAGCTTCTTCAGGACAGAGCCGGGCCCAGAGAGAGTGGGAATGCCCTGATCAAGGACACTGATGTAACAGTAGAGGGTACTGACCAGTGAGTGAAGGACATGGACCATCAGAGGGCCTCTTGGGGGAAGCTGAGCAGAGACAGAGGACAAAGCCGAGGGGGAGGCCTGGGTGCAGAGAATGACTGGTAAAATTAAGGAGGAAACAAAGTAGGTGAAGGATGGACATGGTGGCCCTCTGAGCTGAACAAGGGGAGATCCAGGACACCACATGCTCCTGGTATCATGGGGATATGTCCCAAATGGAGGAAACACTAAAATTTTGAAAGAGCACACAGTGTGGAGCTAAGGGTTCCCAGCTGAATCTCTCTGCTCTGAATGCTATTGGAGAGAGAGAGAGAGAGAGAAAGAGAGAGAGAGAGAGAGAGGGAGAGGGAGAGAGAGAGAGGAGTCTCAGAGCATTGCTTGCTTCTGGCTTATAGTGGTGCAAGGGAATGAACATGGGCCTTTGGAGCCTCAGGCATGAAGGATTTTTTGCAGAGCTTGGCAGTGGCACACAATAGCTGAGCACACACATTAGCATGTGCAAGGATGTGGGTTCAAGTTTCCAGCCCCCACTGGCAGGATGGAAGCTTTGCAAGTGGTAAAGCAGTGGTGCATGTCTCCCTCGCTCTCTTTCTTTCTTTCTCTCCCTCTATAATTCCTCCTTCTATCTCAATATCTCTGCCTGCATCCAAAAAAAAAAAATAAGTGAAATATAAAAAAGAAAAGTTGTTACTTAAAAAAAGAAAGCCCCCTTTTTTGTATAACATTTATGCTATCTCCCATGTGCACTGGTTGCTGTTTTAAAGGTGTTTTTTGGTTCTTGTTAATTGCCAGATATCTGGAGAGTCAAACTAAGATTCCATGACCCTGAATCTCATCAGCTGGGGCCAAGGGCTGGGCATTTATAAATCATAATTGCCTTTACTAACAATAATCACAATGACAGCATTTATTAAGCACTTACTATATATAGACACTTTGTCCACTGTGTTACTGTGTAGACATGATTAAGACACTTGCATGTGACCTCACTTAGTCCTTGTACTTTCTCTGCTTATTGCTATGCTAGAAGAGAGGAGCCATTGGTTTACAGAGTTGGGTCATCTAAGTTTAGTCAGAACTGCAGTCTAGGCACTAGTATCAAGATCCACGTCTTTTTGTTGTGGGGGGTGTCCTAGTGCTCAGGGGAGAAGGTGTTTCTGCTGCAAAGAAAGCCTCGGTAAGAACACTGCCCGCAAGGCCTGCCCAGGGGGAGGCAGGAAGACAGTGACCACAGAGCACTGCCCCTGGCTCACAGCTCCTCTGCTGCCCACAGCGGGCCAAGCTGGAGGCCACCATCGCTGAGGTCGAGCAGCACGGGGAGCTGGCCCTCAAAGATGCACGGGCCAAGCAGGAGGAGCTGGAGGATGCCCTGCAGCGGGCCAAGCAGGACATGGCGCGGCAGCTGCGCGAGTACCAGGAGCTAATGAACGTGAAGCTGGGCCTGGACATCGAGATCGCCACCTACAGGAAGCTGCTGGAGGGCGAAGAGAGCAGGTGGGGCTCCCATTCAGTCACCTATCAACTTCCTGTGCATCTCTTCTGTAGGGCAGAAGTGGGAGTGGGAGGGGACAGCCAGTGCCTCTTTGCCCCTGTGGTGTAACATGGACAAGTGGAGGTTATGATGGTTTCTTTATGTGTGTGGCCCTGAGCCGAATCATTTAATTTGAGCGTCAGAACACACTCAGGAAAGCAACAGTGTAGGGTTTGTTGCTTTCCTAGTTTGCAGAGGGGAAAGCAATTCAGTTGTATCAGCTGCAGGGTTGGGACTGGCATGCACAGCAGCTCTACTGGCTCCTGGGGTCCTCTTCCATGGGGCTAGGTGATAGGTACCTCACTACAGAAAATGCTAAGCCCCTTGGTAGGAATTGAATGGAGTGGAGGCAGAGGCTGATCTCACCTTTGTACACTCATCTGCAGCCAGAGAAGAGGCTGGGGTGAGTAAGTCTTACAGGGAGTTCTTCTGAAAGACCTGGAATCTCTGTCTGTGAAGTTGGGCCTTCATACTCACATTGCTAGGCTGGTTGATTCATTTAATCAACAGATAAAGCTTTATAGCTGTGCCTTGGGGGAAGGTTAGAATTTGGAAAGAGTAAGAGAGAACAGCATGGGAAAAAGCTTGCCAGGAGAATCCATGGTTTGGCTTGTTGGAACCAAGCACCAACTGATGATGTCAGGTTGGAGGATGGTCATGCAGCTTGATTGAAGAGACAGAACATCAGTGGAGAAAGCATGAAGGCCAGTCACTTAATCTGCAAATGCTAAATTCATAAATAATACTTTCCTGAGCCTTCTTCCTGAGGGGCTGCAGAGAGGAGGCTGAAGATGAGTAGGTGGTGGGGAAGGGCACTGGGGAGCGGGCAGAATGCCTAGTTATAAGTATCCAGCTGGATATCTGTTCTAATTAAGATAGTTCTCTCTGTGCCCTCTGCTAGGGGTACAGGAACCTCTCTTTCTGGGGAATGCCTGCCCAAGCATTGTCTGGAAGTCAGGGCTGGGGACCGATCCCTCCCTCCAGGGGCAGACAAGGGGCTGAAGATCAGGCATTGGGAATGGCATGTCCAAGACCACACAACAAGCAGAGCCGCTGGTTCCTGACAGCCTAGGTTCGTTCCATCCTGCTTACTCTCAGTTTCAAGCCTGGTTCTCTGAGGGGACACTGTCCTCTTCCCGCCCCTAGGGGAAACAGAAATGTCACCTTGCTCTTATTCCTTACACTTCAACTCTTTCCAGGGGCAGAGCCAGGATTTGTTGGTAAGGAAACTCACACAATTTGGGAGACCTTTTTTTAACCATACAATGTTACAAGCGTGAAGATAGGCCTAGGAACAAATATTTATTTAGGATGAGAAAAGAAAAAAAAATTACACAAATCACTAGAGCCATAAATATTCAGGTTCCTTCTTCCTGAGTTCTTGAGGCACTGGGCCAGACATTCTCTTTGGGATTGTTGCCTGGTTGCAGCCTGGTTTCCCTCCCCACCTGCTCTGTCAGCAACTTCCAGCATTCCAGAGTCATTGGAACAAGGGGCCTAGAGGCTTCCTAACAGATCTCTCTCATTATTAGCCTTTGCTGACCTTTTCCTGATCCCTGAGCTACTAAGGCCAGCTGGGTTCCCCTTATTCCCTCCACTGAAGGTCTCCCCTACCCCCTGAAGAGTGAACTCATCCCCAAGGGCTTGGTGACAAACGGGCTGTGAGTCACAAAACAAACACACCCAGTTGGATTCTTAATTTCCAGTGCAATACCTGTTTCAGCCCCACAGGCTGCTCAGACTACCCCCCCCCCCCCAGCCTAGCTAGAACCACATTCACTCCGTCAACAACTTACTCATTTCAACACACACATTAAGTAACACTACTGCCAGACCTTTTGCTAGGGGCTGGAGGTACAGGAGCCAATAAACTACAGTCCACTTTTAGGATTTTATGCTCTGGTTAAGGGGAGGGAGCTGACTGTGGTAATAATCAGAACCACAAGAACTCACCAAGTCCTGTGTGCCTGGGGCTTTAGGTAGATTGTGTTATTCTCCCTGGCAAACAACCCTATGAGTCTGGCTCACAGGCTCCATTTGCAGGTGAGGGAATGGAGGCTCAGAGACAGTGTCCAAGATCATGTGGGTAGATAGATGGGAGGATCTGAGTGAAACTCCCTTCCCTCTCATTTTGCAAGAAGGATGAACATCAGTCCTCTCAGGTCTGGTGGGGAGGAAGCCGGGGGTGCATCCTATAGCTGGAGAGGAAAGAAGCTCTTACAGGTTTCTTCTCTGTCCCCAGGCTGGTCGGAGATGGAGTGGGAGCTGTGAACATCTGTAAGTCTTTCACTGTTGTCCATTCCTTGCCAGTGCTGTGTAGACTAGGTTGGGTCTATGGGAGGGTGCACTAGCCTGAGGGCCCTGTCTTGTGGGGCCACCCCCCTTTCCTCCAATAGCTCACAATTTCCCTGTCAAGCTCAAAGACCCAGAGAATCCTTGCTTCCTTGCCTGTGAAGAGGGCAGGATATGGATGGTCACTTATGGAACAGCCACCACCACTGCCCCAGGCTCCTTTGGGCTGGTTTCTGGAGGGCCGTGGGGCAGCTACAGCAGGGGGTGGGGATAGGATGCAGTGGGGAGGCTCTGGTAGTGGCCTTGATACTAACAGAGCCCTCTTCTGCTCCCAGCTGTGGTGAATTCCACTGGAGGTGGTGGTGGCAGGCTGACCTTCAGAGGAACCATGGGAAGCAATGCCCTGACTTTCTCAAGTGCTGGGAGACCTGCGAGCTTCAAGTCTTCTTCCATCAGGACCACATATTCCACCCGTAGGAGAGTTCGCAACTGAGTCTGGGCATGGAGAGACCCTCCTACTACAGTCATGGGTGGACCCTATTCCTTGCTCTCATCTCTGGTCCACAGATTGCAGGGGAGCAATGTTAAGGCTTCTCCTAATAAAGCAAACTCGCCAAGAGGCCTGGGTGAGCCTTGTGCCAGTGCCTGGTGTCCTGACTTCCTTAGGCTGAGCAGAAAGAATGTTGGGAGGACTGAGACCCCGGAGAGGGAAAGGCCAGGGTCTGCCTTGACAACTGAGCAGACACTGTGCAGGAGGCTGGCGAAGCACATGGGAGACATGGGAGACCTGGTGCAAGGGACTCAGCTTAGATCCAGTGTGAGGTGTTGGCCACTCCCAGGGTTGGGGCTCATTCCAACTTCAGTCTTGAGCCAAAAAATTCTCCATAGAAGTTCTAACTCCACCAGGAAGTGGGTATAAGAGGCCTTTCTTGCTGAGGTGGGGGGTGGTAGTGCAGGAGGGCTGTTTGTACTTCCCCACTGGCCTTCTGCACCTCTGCTCACTTTAGTCTTGTGCTGCCAGAGTACACTCCTCTGTGGAATGGCCACAGACATTCACTTGCTCCAGGCCTGGGTTTTGGGTGGACCAGCTAGCTAACTCTCAGGTCAGCTTTCCTGGTGCTGAGTCTGTCAGGCTCTGTGTCCTGCATGGGGCTTCCTGAATCTGGGATTCTGTAGGGGTGATGGAAGTGGGAGTGTGTCTGAGAGGGGCATCCCAAGGTCTAGATCGCTGGTGGGTGCTCTGTTCCTGGGTTCTTGGGCTGTGCATCTGGATCTTTTTGTGTGTGTGTGTGTGTGTGTGTGTGTGTGTGTGTGTGTGTATGTGTGTGTACACGTGTGTTTGTGGGGGTAAAAATCTGTGTTAAGTCTATACTTGATGAGGGTGTCTGTGGTCTGTGTGTCTTGTTTCTGATGTGGGGTCTGAGTTTTGGGGCATTTGATGTTTTTTTTTCTTGGGTCTGTCCTTTTCTTTTAGGCACTAGCATCTACTCTGGGTACTGGAGAAGAAATGGGACACCCAGCAGCTGATGCTGACATAGGGGTTGCATTGGGACGTTGTCTAAGGAGTGTTGGTTTCTGGGGGAGTCTGCATATTTTGTTTGTTGAGATGGAGTGGAGTGGGGGAGTAGAGGGAAGGGACCGCTTGTGTCCTAGTAGCCATAGTACTAAGGTCTCACCCAAGGTGCCAGGAGAACCAGGTCCTTCCTGCTGACTCAGATTCTTGTTGGTGGCCCTTCTCATAGCCCTGCCAGCTCCTCCTCAGGCTTCTATGTGTTTGGGTTGTGGACCCAGTCCCTGTACCCTGCAGATGCATGAGTATGGTGGGAGGGACTTCGTGCCTCAGAGAGAGCCCCTTCTCCTTTGGGTGAGATCGGCTCCTTCAAGCACAGGTGCATCAGCTGGCAGTGGGATAGCAATGTTGTGTGTACCAAAAAGAAGATTATCAGACACTTTTTATATGATTCAGAGCTTTATTGCAACACCTACGGAACAAGTACAAGGGAGCTAGAGAGGGTGTCCAGCATAGTTGTTCCTGGGAGGCACCTCCTTGGCCTCCTGGAGTCCTGGGACTAGAAGGTGATGGAGGCATGGTGTGCTCAGCACACTGGCATCCATGTGCAGGGGGCAGTTTGTCTCTTGAGGGCACGGTGGTCCAATCTTGCTCTGTCCTCAACAGCCCTGATCATGACTAGATCTCATTTAGACACTAAGGGGCAGGGGTCTGGGAGAGCTGCCAGACCTCAGGCTGAGAAACCTGGTCCTTCTAGAAGAAATGAAGAGACAAGTGGTGAGTGAGGTGCGAGGAGAAAGAGCAGTTGTTCGGACTGAACAAATGGGTAGGCTCCCGAAGTCCTTCCATGTCAAGATCGGGGGTCTTGGGGGACCCTGGGGCCTGATGTAGGAGGCAGGACGGTTGGCGTGGAGCAGAGTATTTACAAAGCAGAAGGGGCGCTATGCAAAGTGCACTGAGCGGCTGCTGCCACAGCTTTGTCCACAAGGTGCGCACAAGCCTGTGCTCACCGCCAGGTTCCCGCTGCAGGGGGCGCTGCAGGCGTTGCCTATCACGGGTCTGGAGCCAGACACGCAGAGGTCCCCACAGACGACTCCGCCTCGGGAGCTGCTGACACCTGTGAGGGGCAGACAACACAGCTTAGTCCTAAGAAAACTGTCTCCTGGCCAGAGATTCCTCCCCTTGCTCAGAGCACCTCGTCTCCACTGCTGTCCTCCAAACCACGCCCCCCCCCCCAAGCTCCCCCACACACCCAGACATCCTTACACTTGGGCACAGCCTTCCACAGCCCAGTCTTAGCCCGGGTTCTCCCTTTAGCACAACTACTTATCCTAATCACTCACTGTTTCACCCCTTTCTTCCTTTTAGAATCTTCAAAATTAAGGCCATGGACAAGCCTCCTGCTTTTGTAAATACTGGGTTTTATTGGAACCCAGTCAAACCTACTCAATAAGTCTTGCTTATGACTGTGACTACTTAGTAGGTGAGGTTCAAGTCTAAGACACTGACTCTCTGGTTCTTTAGGAAAATGTTTGCTCTGGGAGCTGCCTTTATTTTAGAAGCCATGATACAGATACTTACAGACATTCACTGCACCAACACCCTCGCACAACCTTGAGGGGGAGCAGAGAGACAAAAAAATTAGTTGGGGGTACAAAGCTTGGAAAATTACTTCCTCTAAAAAATTACTTCCTCTAAAAAATCTTAAAGTCATTTTAGATGCAAGTACTATGCAAACATATTCCTGGCTCTAAGCACAGTTGAGGGTGGAGGGTGTGGTTCCCACCTCTGCTCCTCGCCCTCCAGCAGACGCCGGTAGGTGGCGATCTCGATGTCCAGGCCCAGCTTGGAGTTCATCACCTCCTGGTACTCCTTGAGCAGGCAGGCCATGTCCTGCTTGGCCTTCTGCAGGGCCTCCTCCAGCCCCGCCAGCTTGCAGCGGGCATCCGCCAGGGCGGCCTCGCCCTGCTGCTCAGACTGGGTCACCGCGGCCTCCAGCTTGGTGTTCTGGGACCAGATGAGAGTGCAGTGGGTTAGGATGTTGAATCTCTCTACTCACTTCCTGGGGGTGTGGCATCTCCTCAAACAGCAGGGAACATCCCAGAAACAGATGTCTCATCTATATCAATGAGTTCCACTGTGTGACCACCCCCCCCCCCCACGTCTCTAGGCTGTGACTGACAGTGGAGTTCAGCTTAGCACGCTGCCACTGGACCCTAAGAGCCTCAGCTGCTCTGGTCAGAATATAGTGACCGTACCTGGCACTTAGCGTTCTCCACCTCAGCCGTTAGCCTCTGGATCATGCGGTTCAGCTCATTGATCTCCTCCTTGGTGCGCCGCAGGGTCTCCCCGTGCCTGATGACTGTAGCCTTCATCTCCTCACACTGGAGAGAGAGGCAGTAGAGATGTTCATGGGGCTTAGGATTTGCCACTGCACTGACCTCCCCTCCCACACACACTTTGCTTGTACATCTGATGCCACATCCTGAGACCCACTTGCTCCTCCTTTGTCTATCCTGGCTACCTAGACAAAGGGGGAAGTCCTCATAGCACCCTTCTTGCTGTGGTTCTAGGAAGGAGATGCAGGACACACTCACCTTGCTACGGTACCAAGACTCTGCTTCAGTCCGGCTGCGGCTAGCGACATCGTCATACTGAGCCTTGATCTCAGCAATGACGCAGTCCATGTTCAGGTCTCGGCTGTTGTCCATCTTGACAACAATTGAGGTGTCTGAGATGTGGGCATGGAGCACACGTATCTCCTGCGGTGGGGGGAGAGGACAGTTAAGAGTTACTTAGAATGAAGAGCCCTCCTTTTGCCATTCTTCCGGTCCTCTTCCTGCTTCCTCATAGCTCCTATCTGAAGGTTCTCTTTTTCAGGTAAGTCTTCTCTCAACCCTGTGACCTCTAAGTATTCCTCAGACTTGCACTACTGAGGCTGAGGAGAACACATGTCTGAGGCCCCCAGAAGTCCAATGGTGTATTGGTCACCTTCTCCTTGCTGCCCACTGCCCCCTTGCCACTCACCTCCTCATACAGGCGCCGCAAGAAGTCGATTTCCTGGGTCAGGGCCTCCACGTTGGCCTCCAGGTCTGACTTGCGCAGGTAAGCACAGTCCACATCCTAAAAGGGTGAAAGCAGCACAGGAATCTCACTGGGGAGGTAGCACAGAGCTCTACACACCAGGGTAGGGGACCTCCCCTCTCTCCCAGGCTGGGAAAATTCCCTGGAGCTCCAATCATTTCTCATGCTAGGGGCTGCTAACATTGTGTTGGTAAAGTCCTCTGGGCAGTGGAGGGACAGGAGGAGATACTGACAAGGGAGGGGACCTCAGGGTGTGTACTCCCTCTGGCACCCAGTAGAATGATTCTGCATTTTGGGCTACCAGAAACAAAGATTCTCAAATAAAAATGGGTCAGTTCTAACTCTGATCAAACCCTCTGCACTCTAGAATCTCATGAACAAAAATCTGAATGCTTGGTCAGAAGAATGAGTCTCAGGCATCCTCTCTGCCTCTCCCAAGGTAGTGAGATTCAGGTCAGGATCCTCGGCCTCTGTGCCTCCGTTGCCCTTCTGATTTTGGAGGTGGTTTAGGGAATTGCTACAAGTTTGGGTAGTAGAACTTGCACAGCATTGTCATGGCTGACAGGTGGAGAACAACAGCATTCTTCACCCCTGCATTTCCCTGTGTGGCTCATTGGTGCATGTAGCCTTCCCCAAGCAATCATGTACTCTGTCATTCACACACCAGGAATGTTGAGCACAGGGCCAGGGAGGTAGGAAGCCATTGTCAGATGGGCATCACCTGTGCTGTGGGAGAACAGTGCCCTGCTGGAAGCAGGCAGCACACTCTGATGTCTGGCGGGTCCAGGGAGCACAGGGGGGACTTGGGGAGAAATGACTAGGTGATGCTGTGTGATCCCAGGGCCCCCCTCAGTCTCTGAACTACAGAGTGCTCTCTCCTGCCTCTGTCCTCAATTATGAGTCATGGGATGTGCCTTCTGGGCTCACTCACCTTCTTCAGTATCACAAATTCATTCTCTGCTGTGGCCCTCAGTGCCACCTCCTCTTCATACCTGGGGACAAAGAGTACAAGGTGGAGTGACTATGACTTCAACAGGCTGCTATTTGAAGTGGGGTTGGGCAAAGAGTGTGACGGTCCAGGCAGGCACATTGCAGGAACTAGAGCTTCTGGAGTTGGTCCCAGGATATAGAATGCTGGGAAGGAAGGTGTCTTGTCCATCCCTTTTCTCTGGATACCCAGACTGGCCCACCGCACCTGGTGTTCTTCTTGGACCCATTTCTGCTATTGGCCAGTATGCCCTAACCCACATGTTGATGGGTCTCCTCTCTGCTTTCAGATTATAATTCTTGGGGGGGTAGAAGGGAGGAATCTTGCCTTAGTTAGCCACCCTCTTTTCCTCGTCCTTATTTTCTTACCCTACTGAATCTCAGGCCCCAATACAACCCCCGGAATGTAAAATAAGGACACAACAAATGTTATGTAAGTTAGAGAAGACAGCATTTGGTAACGAGGAGGCTGAGAGCAGTTCAGACCCTCTCCAGTGTCTAAACTCCTCTCCCAAAAAAGAAAGACCTCCATAGGCTTCCTGTCAACATCTAAGTCTACTGGAAAGTGTCTTCTGCTAGCTAAACTGAGTCTTGCCTGCTTTGATTTAGTCCTCTTTCCTTTCTCTCCACCTTCCTCTCCCAGACACTCACTTCTTCTTGTAGCCCTCCAGCACCTCCTGCACATGGTTGAGCTCCGCGGCCAGCCTCCCACTGTCGGCCTCCACACACTCGGCCTCCCGCCTCAGCGTCTCGATGTAGCCGTTGAACAGCGGCTCCAGGTTGCTCTCACAGCACTGGCGGTTCTGGTAGAACTGCCACTTGGTCTCCAGCAGCTTGTTCTGCTGCTCCAGGAAGCGCACCTGGGGTGGAAGTGGGAAAGAAAGTGGTGGAAGGAGCCACAGTCCTCAGCCTCCTCTCTCAGAGAGCGGGCCCAGCCAAGACAGAGCTACCTGTGTGGCATGGTGAGGCCAGGTGAAAATGGCTGGCCCCTCTTGGGTTCCCCTGGCCTGAGGAGAACCTTTTGCATTATGGTTTCTTGCTCAGGTTTGAGTGAGGGTTCAAATATCAAAGTAAGGGGAGCAAGTGCAGTAGTGGGTAACAGCTGTGCTGAGGCCAGGAAGAGGGTAATATAGGTAGGAAGTCTGCCTGGAGGGAAGAAATGTCAGGGAGGATTGGTAGGGCTAGAATTAGATAGATATTTCTACATTTGTTTATTTATTTATCTTCAGGCAGAGTTATCACTGGGGCTTGGTGCCAGCATAACAAATCTACCACTCCTGGCAGCCACATTTCCTTTCCTTCTCATTTATTTATTTATTTTCCCTTTAAGGGGGGGGGATTGACAGTTTATAGTGGACAGTAAAATACAATAGTTTGTGCATGTGTAACATTTCTCAGTCTCCCACATAACACTCTGGCCCCCAAACTAGGTCCCCCTTCTTATTTGTTAGGATGGAGAGAAATTGAGAAAGGAGAGGGAGGCAGAGTGGGAGAAAGACACCTGTAGACCTGCTTCACCACTTGTGAAGCTTCCCTCTGCAGGTGGGGAGTGGTGGCTTGAACCAAGGTCCTTGTGCATGACAACATGTATGCTCAATTGGGCGTGCCACTGCCTGGCCCCCAAGATAGACATCACTTACTGAAGCTGCAATAACCTATTTATCTCTGTCCTGAGTGGTCTGCTCAGGGATTCCAAGGACAGAACTTCCAGGAATGGGGAATGAGGACTGCTGATATAAATGACAAGGCTTGGGATGTGGTGGCGCGTCCCAGTGCTGCCTTGGCCTGTCCAGCCCTTCCATGTTGTGGCAATCCACGCACTGCACCCTCACAGCCCTGTGAGGAAGACACTAGGTTGAGATGCGGCCACACAGCAAATAAAAGAAGCAACTGGGCATGGAACCCTGGCTGCCTGCTCGGGGTCAGGATCCTTTCCTCTCTATACATCCTGACTGCCTTTCCTGGCAGTGAGTGCCAGCAGCTTTAGTGGTGCAGTGTCTGCTGAAGTGCTTTGAGTCTTGCTAGGGGTAGATAGATGGCAGAAACCCCTTGTTTTGGGCCCTCTAGCCCCAGGGCCCAGGAGAACTGGAGAGTCTAGTCACCCACCTCTTCTTAGTGGGTTTTTGGGAAGGTCCCTTGCCCTAGACCTCCATCTCTTTTCTTTTCTGTCTACACTAAATAGTTGGACTGATGGAAGCCATTTTTAAATATCAAGCATGCACAGGCACATTCTGAGATTTTTTTTTAAGCACCTCCTCATACTACTGATCTCATGATTCAGCTACAGATGTTAGCTGCAGCTTAATACTTACACTTAAGTGAACTCAAAGGGGGAACATTACTATATGTTACCACCATGGTTGTAAAACCTCTGTCATATACTGGGAAGTCATAGAATATTGAGTCCTAGCTGATTCTAGCTGAAACCACTTCCTCAGGTCTCTTTTCATGTTTGTTTCAACACCTAAGATGACATGAAGAAAATTTTATTGGGTATTTATATGTCCTCAACATCTCTTTAACACTCACAACTCTCCTGCTTTTAATTAAGAGTGGGTGTCTGCTTGGAATTAAAAGCAGGAGAGTTATAAGGAGTGAAGAGATATTGATATATTAGTACCCAGTAAGATTGTTTTTTTTTTTCTTTCAATCTCATCTTAGGTGTTGAGACAAACACAAAAGGAGAGAAATACAAAAGAAGACAGATTTTCTTATCAGGAATTTCAATGTGATTTAATGCTTTCTTTTACATCACCTAAAATTATGACATAAATGCCAGCAGTTCATACTGGCCATTTCCAGAGTGAATGATCAAGAAGGGTGTGATCAAGGATATCCACCTCCTCTGTGGGAATCCTGCCGGTCTGGACAGAGCTACCAATCAGGAGCCACACTCTTTACTCACCACCTGTACCTGTGTGCCCATCTTTTTTCTTTCTTTTCCTTCCTTCCTCCCTCCCTCCCTTCCTTCCTTCCTTCCTTCCTTCCTTCCTTCCTTCCTTCCTTCCTTCCTTCCTTCCTTCCTTCCTTCCTTCCTTCCTTCCTTCCTTACCTTTTTTCTCTCTTACTTTCTTACCAGAGCACTGCTCAGCTCTAGTTGGTAGTGGTGCGGAGGACTGAACTTGAGACTTGGAGCCTCAAGGCATGAGAGTCTTTTTGCATAACCATTATGCTATATACCCCCTCCCTGACTTGTATTATCATATCCTCCCTTCCCTTGGCTCCCGTCTCAGAGGCCAGCCTGTGCCAGGTTCAGGAAGGGTGTGATCTAGGACACCCACCTTGTCAATGAAGGCAGCAAACCTGCTATTGAGACACTTGATCTGCTCCTTCTCCTCCTGCTTCACGCACTGGGCGTTGGGGTCGATCTCCAGGTTGAGGGGTGTGAGGAGGCTCTCGTTGACTGACACGGAGGTGATGCAGGGAGGGCTGGGTCCACACACGCCCCCGGAGCGGTATCCGAAACTGCTTCCGTAGGAGCCGGCGCGGAAGCCCCCGCAGACGCTGCGGCTTCCGAAGCCCCCAGTGAGGCCTCGGTAGCAGGAGACCCCGCGGTAGGGGGCGGCGGAGATGCAGCAGCGGCCTGGCCGGGGCCCGCAGGCCGAGGCGCAGCTGAAGGCGCGGTCCCCGCAGGGGGCGCCGAGGCGGGCGGAAGAGCAAGACATGGTGCGCGGAGCAGAGGGGCGGCGGGCAGCTGCAGGAGGGAGCCTCGCGGAGCCTTTTATCCCTTGGCGGCCTGGGGAGCACAAGCAGCCACCGAGTTTATGAGCTTGGCGGTTGGTCTTCGCGCCTCTTCGAGCCTGGTATCAAAGCGGGCCGGGTTGCCGGGCCGCCTCCATAAAACGGCGTTTGCTTCTCCCCTCGCTTTATGAGGCCTGGAAGGGCCTGGTCAGCCCAGCAGGCCGTGAACCTCTGCCCGGATCTGGGAGACCTGAATGGCTCCCTCACTAGGTACCTGTTTCCTCCACTGTGTCCCTTTCCAGCGCTTATCCTGAGGCCTGGGAAGCCCAGGTCTTAGTTGCAGGTACATCTCTGCAGGGAATGGAGAGGGAAGGGAGCTCTGAAGTCTAACCTTTCAGAGTCTCTGTTCCTGAGCCAGGGTGTCTTCCTGTACAAGAAACAGGATAGCAATAGTATCTATATGAAGGTTGTTGAGATGCCTTAATGAGATAATGGATGGGATAGTGTTCAGGGCCCTACCTGGCACTTACTGAGTGGAATTGTTGGTTTGTTTTTCTATTCACTCGATTTGTTATTAATTTGTCTTGCTTTTTTTTTTTTTGCCAACACTTTCTCAGAATTCATCTCAAAAGTCATCTTCTCCTAACTGTCCTGCTCCTTCCACCCTCACCCACCCTGACTCCAGCAATTGCTTCCTAAACCCCTTTCCACTTTGTGAGGAGGAGGGAATTGCATTTCTGGAGTGCCCACAACCTGGGAAGGCTTGAAAATGCACTATCCCAAGGACAATGTCCTGGTATCCCTTGACCTGCTTTGGCAGATAGTTTAGCTATTTGTTTAGGGTAAAGACTCCCAGGGCCTTCCCATACCTGTCTCTCTGTGGGGGAGGGGGTGGTGGGAATCTTTGGAGTCTCAGGGAAGGTTGAGCTTTCCCAGACAGGAGCACACACAGGATGCTAAGAACTGGGACCTTAAAGAAACCGACATAATACTGGTCCTGACCACCAACTCCAGGAGTCCATAATCTGTCACAAAGGAGGTTCATTACAAGTCAGTTATCAGCAGAGGGAACTAGAGTGTGCACTCAGCAGCAGCTTTAGAGATAAACTTGCAAATCCCCACCTGGAGGAAAGCTTTATGAGTGGTGAAGTAGAGCTGCAGGTGTCTAGAGCTCTATCTCTCTCCCTATCTCCTCCTCCCCTCTCAATCTCTTTCTGTCTCTATCCAAAAATAAATACATTAAAAAAGAAAAACATGCAAATCACCCTTAGCTTCCTTTGCTTTAAATGTGAGCTGTTATTTTGCAAATTAAACCCAGAAGTCTAGAGGTCATCACGACAGCAGTACCGAGATGCTGGGTTCAGAGAACACTCCTCCTTCAGGGAGTGGACCACTGCACCATTTGCTCTGTCGCTGTAATACTCCTATGGGCCTGAAGCCCTTTGGTCTAGGCTTGGTTCCAAAGCCAACTTCACTAGCCTTGATTTTGTGGGAGTTTTGGACCAATTATAGTTCTGCTCTCTGATGAAGAAGGGGTTTCCAACTCTGCAGTGGCTTGTACTTGCTTCTCCAGCTTTGACAGGGCACACCAGCTATGTGATAGAGAACACTGGGTTTGTGAAATTAAAAAAGTATTATTGAAAAAATTTATTTATTGTATGAAAACAGAGAAATTGAGAGTGAAAGGGGAGATAGAGAGGGAGAGAGAGAGAGAGAGAGAGGGAGAGAGAGAGAGAGGAAGAGAGAGAGAGAGAGATATCTGCATCACCACTTGTGAACTTTTCCCCTTGCAGGTGGGGACTGGGGATTTGAACCCAGATTCTTGTGCACTATAACATGTATATCTATCAGGTGCACCACTGCCTGGCACCAGGACTGTGCATTTCTACTCTGGATTCTTCAGGGAAGCACTACTGGAGAATTTTTCCCTTGTCATTTCCCTGACGAGGAAATGGACTTACCTCAAAGCTCTGAATTAGACTTATGAAGGCTCATGAAAGGGAATTAAATCACCCCCCTGTTATTATATCAAAAAGTCCTGCCAAACAAATTATAATCACAAATGTCAAATGCAAAAATTTCAACATTCTTAAACCCTGTTGGAGAATGTCTCCCTGACCTTGGTAAAGGGATTTTTAATACATAGAGAGATTAAAAACTAGATTACATTAAAAGTAATGGCTTTCATTAATCAAAATGTTATAAAGTGAAAAGACAAGACAAAAGCCAGAAGATGACATTTGTTACACATATAAGTAACTAGATAATAAAACCTAGAAATTTACAAAACGCAGTCTATTAAGAGCAAGGTAAGCAAACCAGTAGAAATAATGAGAGCAGAAAAGAAAATACAAATGGATAATAAACACTTAAGGAGTCAAGTTTGGTGGCCATCATAAAAATGCAAAGCAAGTCCAAACATAAGATTGATTAGACCATTTAATTGTTGAAATACAGACATTTTGGAGAGGCTATACATGCTTTATGCTTTGCTAATCAAAATGTAAATCATTATTCTAATAACTTTGGCAAATATTTTTTGTCTTGTACTATTTGGCAATATCAAACATAATGGACCAGAATTTATAGGTATATATCAAAGAGATATTCTCCCATATTTTCATCTGGGAACATTTAGAAAGATGTTATAGCACTAACCTTGTAAGAGGAAAACAATAATAGACTTACATAAAATGTAGGTATTTGGCCCAGGTGGTGGCACACCTGTTTGACCACACAAGCTCCAGCATAAGGACCCAGGTTCATGCCTGGGTCCCACCTGCAGAGGGGAAGCTTCATGAGCAGCGAAGAAGCGTTGCAGGTGTTTCTCTTTCTCTCTTCCTATCTCTTTTTCCCTCTCACCTTCTCTCTAGCCTGTGAAGTAAATAAAAAAGGAAACATAGTTGTGGACACTCAACAGAGCACTACAAATCATCGTGTTTAATAAAAGAAATCTCTGTGTGATTCCTCATAAAAAAAGTACCAGTGGCTGCTGCTTGTGCTGGGGCCCAAGGAGGGATGTGCTGGAGTGAGGCCGCCAGGACCGTGTGAGCTACAGACACACTACCTGCCAAAGCCACAGCTGCTTAGGGGTCCTCACAGACCCTTTGCCTGAGTGTAGAATGAGCCAAGGAGACTCAGACCCAGCAGATATTCCACACGCAGCAAAGGATATTCAAGGAGATGACAAATGGATGTCTCAGCACAACAAATTTGTCCTGGACTGTAAAGACAAAGATCCTGATGTTCTGATGTGGGGGACTCCATGGTGCAGCTAATGCAGCAATAAGAGATATGGTGAGAGCTTTTTTTCCCTCACTTCATGCACTGAATTTTGGAATTGGGGGAGATACGAGACATGTTTTGTGGAGACTAGAAAATGGAGAACTGGATGGCATTAAACCTAAGGTCATTGTTGTTTGGGTAGGAACAAATAACCATGAGAACACAGCAGAAGTAGCAGGTGGAATCAAGGGCATTGTTCAACTTATTAACACAAGGCAGCCATGGGCCAAAGTCATCATATTGGGTTTGTTACCTCAAGGTGAGAAGCCCGACCCTTTGAGGCAAAAGAATGAATGCCAAGGTGAACCAACTCCTCAAGGTTTCCCTGCTGAAGCTTGCCAATGTTCAGCTCACGGATACAGACGGGGACTTCGTGCACTCGGACGGTGGCATCTCCTGCCAAGACATGTTTGATTTTCTGCATCTCATAGGAGGGGGCTATGCAAAGATCTGCAAAACCCTCCATGAACTGATCATGCAGTTATTGGAGGAAACACCTAGGAGAAGCAAACCAACATTGCCTGACTGTCCCCCATCGGTGCTAATAGCATCCCAGTTTCCTCAGATCAGTTTTATCACTGGCACTACAGAATCCTTCCCTTTCTTAAGGCACTTTGCATTGTAGAATGTTCCTGGATGTTCATATCTAGTGTTCGAAGGGGAAGAGGGATTTAAACTGGTCCTGTACATAGGTTTGTTTGAGACCACAGAAAAATAAACCAAGGAAGATTATTTAAACTCAGTTGAAACAAGAAGGGGACTTTTTAGTTCTGTATGACACATCCACTGAAATTTCACTGTTTTTCCTAGCACAACATCAAGTCTGAGTACTGAAATGAATATTCTTTTTTCTTTATCCTTTCTATGGATTATCTTATATATAATAACCAGAATCACACCTACTTGGCTTTGAATCAGTTGCTTCTCCCCACCCCAGCCTCAGTTTTTAAGGTTCATATTATAGCAAGTTTTTATTTCACTTTACTCATATGTATTCTCAATGTTTTCTTAACATGTAGCATCAGGTTGAACATGCTTGTTGTTCAAATAGGGGAGAAGTTATTACTACAATTGAATATGTTCCACTCTCTTAATATTCCCCAGGCTCAGCAGTGACAGGTTTATCCCATCTGGGGGACTCTGTGGAGAGTATTTTGCTGCTTGATGGCTTGTCTGTAGTAGACCCACATATGCACATGCTCTCCTTCCTACCACACCCCCCAATCTCTATTTTTTATTTTCTTCTTGTCCTTGTTGACATTACAAGCCTTTAACACGTTTTTGACTTGGGAGCTCTGTTGCTAGAAGTATAAGTCCCCAGCGATTACTCCTGTGATAATATTACTGATATGTAACTCATTCTTGTGCAGTGTTCTGTGCTACAGAGTCTGTCTAGTGCTACCCATATTCAAAGTTCTGGTTTGTTTTTTCCCTTAACCAACCTGTTAAAGTTTCCTGTTTAGGGGATGGAGGTGGGAAAAAATCAAACCCAGAACTCTCTTACTCCATAAGCTTTGGCATATTTCAAGTTTTATAGTATCTTAAGATATATATTTTATATTTTATTTTTTAGTATTTATTTATTTCCTTTTTGCTGCCCTTGGTGTTTTTCTTTATTGTTGTTGTAGATATTATTGATGTCGTCGTTGTTGGATAGGACAGAGAGAAATGGAGAGAGGAGGGGAAGACAGAGAGGGGGAGAGAAAGATAGACACCTGCAGACCTGCTTCACCGCCTGTGAAGTGACTCCCCTACAGGTGGGGAGCCGGGGGCTCAAACTGGGATCCTTATGCCCATCCTTTTGCTATATTTTATTTTTTTATTGGCTTAATTTCTAAATGATATCAGTTTAGAAAATTTTGGCCTATTCTCATGGAGAACTAAGTGAAGCTGCTTTTCTGAATAGACATTCTACCTTTATCACCATTTTTGTAACAGTAAAAAAGAACTAGGTTTGCTTAGCTTTCAGGGTTTCTTTATTGTATCTCCATCTGAGAGCTGCTTTCAAGAGAACTCCTTATAATCTTAATGGTTTGCTTGAGTAGCAGCAACTGCCATTTAAGAAATGATGGAAAATAGATGGATTACTGACTAACGTATCTATGTGTCTGTACAAACTGGATCAACAACTAATTTGAACTAGACCAGCTGGGTATTGAAGTAACCCATCAATATGTGATCTGTCATGATTCTGTTTAATGCTGAAATTTGGTAACAAGGGCATATATTTTATGCCCTGCTTGCAAAACAAATGACGTTGCTTTTCTGTGTTGGAGGGCCTTTGCTGATTTGTCCTAAGAGCCACTTCTGATTGAGAAGGGTGAAACTTGAGTTGTTTTTTTTTTTTCCTTGTCAAGCCTCTTTCTAGAAATTTTTTTTTGCCTTTTAAGAAAAAAAATATGTACTTTTCTGAATGTATCATGTGTTCATTAGCAACAGAAAATACACATGGTGTTTGCTAAACTTGTTTACTATATTAACTTTTTTCTTGTCCTAATTCTCTAGTCACCCAGGTTCTTTGAGTTTTTCAACACAGATTTCTCTTCTTAGCTGTTGTTCTAGTGGGGAGAATTAATTAAGGCAGAATACTGTGTGTGTAAAGATAGTTTTCTATCAGGGTGTTTTGTGTTATCAGAGGGTGGGAGTATGGTCCACACAAACCCATGGCTACTCCTGCAGTATGCGCTTTTAACTTCTCTCTCCACTGAGTATCAAATATCCCTTTGTGAGCTGTCCTTCAGCTCCTTTGCTTATGTATCTAAGCCTCAGATGTTACTACATTTATATCTATCTACCAGCGCTATTCAAGCAATAGTATTTGAACCACTAGCCTTTTAAATTAAACTATACCCCTATTTTAACAATGACTCTTTAGTCACTATTAGACCACCCCATCAGCTGAGGCCCTATTTGGGGAATCCTGAGATTCCCAAACAGACATGATGTTTCTAGACCTCAAATAAATCCCTCTCTCCATTGTTATAGGTCATTTCTATCAGGAACAACAAAAAAGACCCCTTTGTGGGCCCCCCCATAAGACCTTGCCCTCAACTGAATCAACAATGGTAGAGAATGTTCCATCCTCTGAAGGGAGGATGGACAACATACTCTATGCTACACCTGAGGAAGATGGGTCAATATTGGGGCAGCTTGGAATGTTCCTACTCATGACCACAGAATGTGAGCTCAGATCTACAGGGATGCAGAGGTTACATAGGCTCCAAAGCTGAATATGGGCCCCAGACCAAATCAAATTGATGGGGTTTACAATCAACAATATTTATACCCCCTTCCCTTATTAGGGAGCTACTATCTTCCCTGATCAAGCTTTCTGTTCCTTCTGCAGCCATGACATCACCTCCCCAGACAATAACTTGAATCCATCTGCATATCAGATTTCAGGCTCAGAGAAAACAAACAAAAAAAATGACTAGTATAGCTACAGGCCTTTTGAAATATAACTAAAATATGCCTGCTAGCTATCTACAAAATGGAAGACCCCTCCCCCCCAATCACTTCATCTGCACTACTCCAGCCTTTAGGTCCATGATTGTTCAACAATTTGTTTGGCTTTGTATGTTAACTCTGTTTTCAGCCACCAGGTTCCAGATGCTAGCATGATGTTGACCCGATCTCCCTGGACAGACAACCCCACCAATATGTCCTGGAGCTCCACTTCCCCAGAGCCCCATCCTACTAGGGAAAGAGAGAAGCAGACTGGGAGTATGAATTGACCAGTTTATGCCCATGTTCAGCAGGGAAGCAATTACAGAAGCCAGACCTTCCACCCTCTGCAACCCACAATGACCTTGGGTCCATACTCCCCAGAGAATTAAAGAATAGGAAATCTATCAGGGGAGGGGATGGGATGTGGAGATCTGGTGGTGGGAGTTGTGTGGAGTTGTACCCCTCTTATCCTATGGTTTTGTTAATGTCTCCTTTTTTAAGTAAATAAATTAAAAGAAAAAAATAAAGTATGCCCCATTACTAACGTGCAGATATTGAGTCCACTTTCATATTCTTTGCACTGTTTTTGGGGAAATTTTTTTTTTCATTTATTTTTCTTTGACATCCAGCTCACTACATGGACAGCATTTAATGCTTAATGTCTGAATTTCTCTCTTTGTACTTTACACATACACATGTCTGTGTGTATGTATTTATATATCTATATCTATATATACAAAATTGAGTGCACTGTCCAAGTGAAATGTCCTAGTTGTCATTGTGATTTAAGGGGCCAATATTCAGGCAACTAGTAGAGGTATTACTCTGTTCTTTTCTCAGCAAATTTTTTCTCCCTTGCCCACCCATTTCTACTGCACTAGGTGGCAACTAGGATGACATTATAAAAATTTCTGTGGACACATTTGGAATGTGGCAGGATAAAGTGTACTGAGAATGGTTCTCTAGGGCATGCTCTGCTGCCCATATATTCTAGACTGCCAAGGGCAGTACTTTGGCGGCCACTTATTATCTATTTGTACTTTGGTGGACATCCATTTAAACCTGAATCTTTTGTTTAAAAACCTCAAACTGCATCCCCCCCAAGCAAATTTTTTCAGAGCTCATGCCTTGCTCTTAAAAGTTCTGCTTCTTGTGAAAAAATGAATTTCAGCTTTCTTATTTTATTTTTTAACTTAGTTACTGTTTATAGTTAGTTGTATGATATAGCCTGAAATATTGTTTGTGCTGTGATATATGAGCATTGCCAATTTTCTGTTTATTACAGTGAAGAAGAAACTAAACAGTGCAGATGAAAATTATTACTGATGCTTTGGTTCTAGTGTTGGTGTAATCCATCTACTTTGAATTATTAGATAAACAATTAAAGCAATACACTATTTGTAAGACATGGACCTAAACTATAAGGTTATAAACTGAAACTAAACTGTACTGTAAGCCATTAACTGTCTCCCCGATAATATGACTTTTAAGAAGAATGTGTTAAAATGATTAAAAGTGTACCATACCTGGTAATAATAACTTTTCACAAAACATTTCAATTTATATGAACAGATATGTATGTGGGTAATCATCCATGATATGAAATGTTTATTTTGAATTGTAGTTAAAAAGATTTGACAGTTAATACTCAAGCTCTTGCCAAAGTACAGCCATAGATACATATCAAAAAGCTCATAGTAGTAGCTTCCTAAAGCAAAAATAAAACCGAGACATACACAGTTACTTATAGAAGAATAGAAAATGCTCACACACTAGAATGCCTTATAGTAGTGAAAAATAAATTTCCATTCATCAGAGGGGGATAATTTCACAAATAGAATGCTGAAGTGGACAAAGCAAGGCATAGGAGTAAACCAATAAACCTTGGAGGTGGCACAGTAGCTAAAGCACTGAACTTACATGCATGGGGCTCTGAGTTTGACTCCTGGCACATGTACCAGAGTAATGTTCTGGCTCTCTCTCTTTCTCTCTCATAAACAAGTCAATAGATCTTTAGGAAAAGAAGAATACAAACAACAATTCTATTTATGTAGAGTTCAGTGATGGACAAAAATAACTGCTTGGGGTTTCATTCTGGTAGGGTAAAATGATAACTAGAAAGAAGGGAATGCTTCACATAGAAGCTCTGGAGAATGGTTGCTTAATGATAGGATGAGGTTAACATGCACAGCACATGCTCCAGCCCAGGAACCTCTACCTTCCCATCTGGGTTTACAGAATGTTCTCTTGCACTATTTCCAGAACATTGTAGTTGTAACAAGGTGAGGTCACAAAGCCACTAGAAAGGAGTGGCCTGGTCCCCAGAGGAGAGGATTCTGGGAGCTCCTTAGGTTGGAGCTGGCTTAGGTTTTGCTGAGAGGCCTGTGGAGGACTGGAGCTCTGTTCATCATGGTAAGACGTGCTCACTGGCTTCACTGGGTCACACAGGATGAGGGGGCGTGGATGCCCTTCAGTTCTGTGGGACTCAACCAGGCACAAGGTTGCCTATTGTATCTATCTAGCTTTGGAGAATGGCAACAGGAAAGGATCGGTAGGGACAGGGTAGAGATGGATGGGAGATAATGCTTTGCAGTTTGTTGATGTCTATTCCCTGGTTTGGCATAAATATCTCCTCTTTTTTGGGGGTTGAAGGGTGCAGGTGGCTTTATATCACTCTGCAGAGTAAAGACCATGGGTTTAAGGTGTGACCTGGTTCAGTCATTGCCTGGCAAGACCACTCATGTTCCTCTGAGTCCTTGCTTCCTTGCAAGGTAGATATAATGAGTGCCAGCTTTCTCAGTGAAAGAGGATGGTGACCTAACATCTGCCTGGTGCATAGCTGCTGGTGAGCTCAGCCAGATGGAGGAGGTAAAAGGACTTTGGAGAGAGTGGCAGGTGCATTGTAAGTGTCAGCTGCCTGATGTCCAGACTTATCATGTAGTATATAGAGACATGACATGGGAGGGGTAAGGAGCCCTGACAGCATTTCTTAGAGATATCAGCTTGGGGTTGGAGAAGGAGCCAGAATCTGTCACTGACTAAAGGCATTCAAGTCAAACATTTTGTTTCATACTCCGAGATTTTAAAAAGCTTTTTTGTTAACTTGCTTTTGGTGTTGGGCTATGTACCTGTGTGATTTCACTGATCTTAGGGGACTCTATTTTCATCTTTTAATTTTAGAGAGAGAGAGAGGGAGAGGGAGAGGGGGAGTGAGGGAGAGAGAAAGCTAGGCACAGAGGAAGAGGCAGGGAGTGCAGGAGAGAAAGACATCACAGTGCTGCTCCACCCTTCATGAAGCTTACCCTGGTGCTGTGCATGGCACTTCCATGTGGTACTAGGGGCTGGAACGCAGCTCCTCATATCTGGTCAAGTGTGTATGCTACTGAGTGAATTGTCTTCCACCCCCTTTTAAAGTCTTAATTTTATTAAACTCCTTTTGTGTCACTTTAGATGATCATATGGGGATATTAAATTGTTTTTATATACCTTACTTGCTCCTCCTAGCATGAATCCTCTGTGACCTCACCCAGAGGTTGAGTTCAACAGTGCATTATCCTTTTTGCCTAAATTCACAGTGCCCTTAGCTTCTCTAGGTCTGGAAGAATCCTTCAGAACTTAGCCAGCCAAGGGCAGTGTGGATAAGAAATTATTATCCCATAGAGAAACAGAAGTGGTGTGAAGTTAGATGTCTTATCTGTGATAGTGGTTGTGTGGGTGGGTATGGGAGTGGCCTCAGGGCCTCAGGGCCTCAGTCAAGTTCCCCTTCTGTTCTATATCTACCCTCCTGTGCTATGAGGACATCGAGGCAACTGTGCAGAAATGCAGGCAGCCCCTGAGACACAGCAAGGAGGAGCTGAACAGGCTCAACCAGGCCATCCAGCAGCTGACCTTGGAGCTGGACAGCACCAAGAGTCAGGTGAGGGTGAGAGTTTAGGCCGCAGATTGGTGATGGGGTCGGGGATTCCAGCATGCTTGATCACGAGACTAGACACCTTATCCTTTGGCTAGTTGGACAGAGCTCCTCTTTGTGAGCTGACAGGAGTGTGACTGTCTATGTCTGCCCAGCTCACATTTACTTAGAACTCAACACAGCCCACACAGGCAAGTCATTCACTGTCGGTGCTAGTTTGGATATCATTTTAGTACATGGATGTGTGTTCTTTATGTCTCTGTTTTGCTTGTCCTTCACATTATTCAATTTGAGCCCATCTTCAAAGGTTTCAAGCACCCAGGAATGCAGTTTTCTAGGTCCTCTTTCAAAATGTGAAGGTCTGGCAATGTTAAAGTGAGACTCCACACAGTGGCTTACCCCCTGCTTCCCTGTCTTTGACACTGAAGTGGAGGGTTTTGCACATACCACTATGTGCAAGGACTTAGGCTGAGCTCCCTTCTCCATCTGCAGGGGGCATGCTTCAGCAGGTCTGTAGGTGTCTGTCTTTCTCCCACTTTGTTTTTCCCTCCCTCTACTCTCAATTTCTCTCTGTCCTGTCCAATAAAACAGAAAGAAAGAAAAAATAATAAAAGGAAAAGATGGCCTGCTGGGAGTGGTGGATTGGTAGTGCCAGCACTGAACCTGGTGGCAAAACAGAATAATAATAAATAAGATGAGGGTTTTCTGTCACTTATCATCACTTTGACTAGCAATGAGATTATCCTTACAGAACAAAAAAAATTTTTTTTTTGCACACACACAAAATGAAGCACTTCTCCACTGCTTACGAAGCTTCCCCCCATTCAAAGGGAGGGCCAGGAGCTTGAACCCAGGTCCTTGTACATGCTGACATGTGCACTCTACTGGATGAACCACTACCCAGCCTCTTACTGGTTTCTTTAGAAGCAAGTATGCAAGTGTTTCTTTTTCTTTTTCTTTTCCTCATAACTTGTGAGGAAAGGGTATTCTTCATGTTAGTTTCCCTGATGAAATAGCCATTCCAACAATATGTGCTTTGGAGCATATATTAGAGATGCCTCTCAGCTACCCCATGACTGCTCCCAAGTCTCCACCTTAGGATTGGGGCAGAAACATAAATACATGTTTCAAAACAGGCCTCCTCATTCCCTGCAAATGCTCTGTAATTCTTCAGCAGAAATCCAGCCTTTGGAAAAGGTCTAAATCCTTAATGGGTAGGGGGCCAAGAGTGCCCTTCTGTCCATGGTCCTTCCATTGTCCCCAGCCTGGTGAACTAGAGAGAGCCAAGGACCCACCAGCTGTGCAGGAGGAAGGGGACTCTGGCAGTGCCAAGTGCAAGCTGGCTTGGCTGGAGGCTGCCCTGCAGCGGGCCAAGCAGGTCATGGTGAGGCAGCTGTGTGAGTACCAGGAGCTCATGATGGTCAAGCTGGGCCTGGACCTGGAGATCGCCACCTACAAGCGGCTGCTGGAGGGCCAGGAGAGCAGGTGAGGGAACATGCTCAGACCCCTTCAGGCCACAGAGAGTTTAGTTCATCAGCAGGGGAGCCATAGGGATGCATGATATGCATAGCAGGTCAGTTAGAGGTCCAGCCAGGGAGACATAGGTCCCTTATGCAGTGTCTTCTTCTCAAGTCCACCCTGCTCCTCCAGGCCCAGGAAGGCAGGAATAATATATATTGCCACTGGGGTTATCACTGGAGCACAGTGAATTCATCACTCCTGGTAGCCATTTCCTTTGCTTTTTGATATTAGTAGAGATAGACAAAAGTTGAGAGGGAAGGGGTGAGGTAGAGGGCCAGGTGGTGGTGCACCTGGTTAAGCACACATAGTACTAAACTGAAGAACCTGTGCAAGGATCCAGGTTCAACTCCTTGCTCCCCACCTGCATGGGGGAAGTTTCACAAATGGCGAAGCAGGTCTGCAGGTGTCTCTCTTTCTCTCTACCTCTCCATCTCCCCCCTCCTCTCTCAATTTCTCTCTGTCCTAGCCAATAAAATGGAAGAAAATGGCTGCCTGTAGCAGTGGATTCATAGTGCTGGCACTAAGCCCCAGTGATAAAGCTGGAGGGAAAAGAAAACACCAAATGGAGAGAGAGAGATAGAGAGACAGAGAGAGAGAGATACATGCAGCCCAACCTCACCACTTGTAAAGCTTCCCACCTACTGGTAGGGACCAGGCTCTTGAACATGTTAATATGTGTGCTCACCAGGGCTACCACTGCCTTTCCTTGGGAAGGCAGGATTTAAGGAGTAGCTAGGGCCTAGATTTTCACCCCAGAGAGCAGTAGGCTGTGAGTTCTAGCTGGGTCTGCTCAGGCATGCTCTGCTTCATATTTCCATAAAGCCCCACAGAACATCTTGAGAGCGATTCTATTAGCCCCATAGTACAGACAGAGGAGGAAACTGAGTCTCAGGGGGAAAGGACCACCTCAGGTAGAAAGTACTTGGGCACAGCTTGAACAAATTGTTCAGATAAGAGATATCTCCTCTATAACCCTCCTGGAATGTTTCAAAATTGCCTACCCCATGATTTCTCTTTTTAAGATAGGATCAGGCCAAAGGAAGTATAGTTTATTTGGTTAGTTTTGGCTTCTCCTTCCTCTAAGAAGTTATGAGTAAAAGTGAGTTACCTGAATTCAGGGCAGGAAGGATTGAGTTTAAAGGTCCAGAAGGATTTGATTCAGAAGGCCTGTGGGGGAAGGGGGTAGGTTGAGAGAACCAAAGAACTTACAGGATGGAAAGATTCCTGACGTCTGGAATGGGCTGGAGGTGCTATGTTAAGGAGAATGGAAAATACTGTATTTACAGGATAGATTCACTCACCCGCTTCCTCCTTCTCCCTGCAGGACTGGTCTGGGATGTGGGGCAGGGAAGTTCAGTAAGTAGATAATTGGCTTAATTTTGGTTATAAGGGTCAAATGTCACCCCCTTCCTTTGTTTGTTGTAAGGGTCTAAAGTCACCCTCTCCCTTTGCTTAATTTGGGTTATAAGGGTCAAATGGTATCCCCCTCCCTGTGTGTGCAGAGAAGGATCTGTCTTTGTGTTTGTGACTGTTTTTCTTTTTTTGGGGGTGGGGTAGGGGACATTCTGGGTGATTCTGTGTGTTTGGTCTGTTTGCTTGTGTGTAGATTTCATTGGCTTGTCCTGGGTGTGGGGGAGGGTTCGTGGGTCTTTCCTTGTGGGAGAGACTGCTTTATTTTCAGGGGGGGCGACAATATGTGTGCCTGCTCCACTGGGGATTCTTGAGTGGATTTCTTGCGGGTAGGGGACTATGTACCTATGTCACCTGGGGGTGGTGGTGGTGGTTTGCACCTATTTCTCAGTGGGATGGAAGGTCTTTGCTTCTGCTGCCCCAGGTAGAGAGTCCTCATTGCTGTCTTCTGCGGTTCCCTGGGGGTATGAAGAAGGGGGGTTTCCTCTTTCCTATAATGGCTCTCCCTTCAGCCTTGGGCAGTGTTCAACCTGGATCTCCACCAGCCTGCTCCTGTCCATGGCGGGTTTCAGTGCCCTGGGAACGAGCGCCCCTTGCGGCCACTGCTTGCACCACGGCTCCCGGGACTGTGTCAGGGACAACAACTTCAGTTGAAGAAGTTGAAGAATGTTTTCTGTCTTACCCTGCAGAAGTCAAGAAACACTAGCTTCTGATCGAAAGCTGAGACCCTGTGTCTCAGATGCCCCCTCCCATGGAGCTGGCCCTCATTTCACCCCTTCCTGTTGCCCATGACCCCAGATGGAAATGCCTTTTGGACTTCACTGGATGGTCACAGATTCACCCCTGCACTGAAATGGTTTGAATGCTGCACTATTGCATAGGCATGCTCTGAGGCTTACCCATCCCTATCCTCAGCCCTCAGAGCTATTCCCACTCCTCTTCCCCTGGGTCCCCTTTGCAATAAAAAGTTCTTATGTGGCTTGAAATGCACCTGGATTTTTCAGGAGCTATTCTCAGAGGAAAGACAGCTGTCTGGAATTTGGGGTGGGGTAGGGGGAGTGGGGACACTTCCAGGAAGCAGCCCCTAGAGCTTCTGTTTATGATATTACAGAACCAGGATCTTGAGGGTTGAGGGGGTGCTGGTGTTAGAGACCCAGGTGAGTGAAAGAGGAGGTTAGTTCAAGCCATGGATTCTACTTATCCTTTAGCCTGGAATCCAGTCTGTTTTTCTGACAGGGGAGCTGAGAACAGCATTACTTCATCCATTCATTCACTCACTCTATAAATTCTCAGTCTCTGAGGCCCAGGCATGGAGGGATTTGGTGAGCAAGGTGCAGTCCTGGCCTTCTGGACATGACATTCTGGGTGGAGACATGAGCCATCAATAAGAAAACAATTTTGAAAGAGGATAAAGTAGATGAGCTTCCTGGTGCTCGGATGGGCATTTGAGGAAAGGCCCTGGGGAAGACAGTCCCTGGAGACTGGGACTGGGGGAACATGAACACAATTGGGTGGGCCAGACTAGGGTTTTATTTTAACAACAGATATGATGGTAGACTGGGGAGTGCAGTGTGGTGGAGGAAATTTTGGGTTTAGGAATCAAGTGGAGACTCTGATGCTGGCTTTATTTCCAGACTGAGACTGTAATTGGTCTGAGTTTTCATAAGCTAGTGGGTTTTGTGGGACAGAAGATAGATCAGTTTGGGGGTGGGGTGGTCAGAGAAAGGTTGGGTCTAAGAGCTCTTTCCTTCCACACAGGCCCCACAGAAGCTTCCGTTTAGTGAGCTCACATTCTTTTCTACTGCACAAAGGATTACATCATCAATGCACCTTGGGAACAGTGACTCTTGCCTTCTGTGGCCCTGGGTGTGGCTAAGATGTGTCATTGGCCAGAGGCCCTGGCTTTACCTTTTAAGGTACATTAGTGCCAGTGAGTCTGCTGTGTTCTCCTGGGTCACTGCTTGGAGAACAGGTTACCTAAAAGGTCCCCTTTCATGGTAAACAGATTAATCTCATAGCAAAGGAATGGAAATGGAACTTGGCTGCTATCATGGCCTGGCTAGATTTATACAGACCCACACCAACTATATAAACTTTATTCCCAACACACCTAGTGTTAAGCAGTCAGGTCAATGCAGAGCTGCCCCTCTGCAAGGTTTTCTAGTCTGGCTCCAAGCTCCCTGCATTTTGCCGGGTGGTGATGACATCCCTTGATTCCCAAAGTCAGAGTTTCCCAGCTCCCGCCCCCCTTGTTCTGATCATGCCATAGAAGGAACACTGTGGGAAGCACCTATAAAATATTCCTCTGGAGTTGCAAGATCTAGGGTGAGCCCTCTGCAGCCTGCACTACTGAGGCCTGGTTGCTAGCATTTTACTATCCCAGGTCCCAAGCCTGAACTTGCCTAATGTCATCCTAAGAAACTCCCCAGAGCTGTGGGTCAAATCAGAATCTCTCTCTGGGCCAGGCCACAGGGACACTAGCCACGTTTGTGGTCTGGGGATTGAATCTCTGAATGGCTTTTCTGGCTGTGGGCCACATTCCAGCCTGGGGTGGGAGAGGACTCCTTGGTCCATTTATGAGGAGTCATTCATCAGCCCATTTATAAGCTTTGTGAGTTAGGGTGACTTCTGAAGAAAGGAGGTTGTCACCAGTTTGGTCATCATTTCTCAGCAAAAGAGGACCACAAAAAGTCAATCCTCTGTCACCTCTCTTTGCCTGCTTTGTACTTATTGGCACTCACACATGCTGAATCAGGTGTGTCCATGTCTTTATTTGAACCCTTTGAGGCCAGGGACTCCCTGATCCACTCACCTCCAGGGTCCCCATGAAGCAGGTATGAATGTGGTCCTGACTGGTTGGCCAGACACTTGCATATGTTAGACTCTGTTTCCTACCATTAACATGTCTCATATGCTAGAGAAATACTCTGGGAGTCTCTCGGTAAGTCTAAATGCAGTCCTTTTCCATATGATTCTAATTTCAGTGTGTCAGCCAGACTAGACTTCAGTAAGGAAGAAAGAGCCCAGATTCCATCTCCAACCTTGCTATTAGCTTGGCCCAACTTGTTGCCTATTTGTGGGCTTCAGTTCTGCCCTCCCAAGATCTAAACGGTGAAGATTCATTTGCCCCCTTTACCTTCCCTTCCTACATAAATTCTCTTCACTTTGCCTTGTAAAATAAGAATAGTTCTTATCATGGAGTTGATTAAATATACTACTGTACATAAAGCCTTAAACCATGGCAAGAGCTATATAAGTATAATCAAGATTGCACTGCCTGGAGTTCTTGGGAATAATTTCTTTCCACTAGATAGAGACAGGAAGAAATTGAGAGGGAAGGGGGTGATAGGGAGAGAGACAGACACTTGAAGCACTGCTTCACTGATCATGAAGTTTTACCCCCTGCAAGTGGGGGCTGGGGGATTGAACCTGGCTTCTTTCACATTGTAAAGTATCCTCAACCAAGTGCACCACCACCCAGCCTCAGAGAATCTTGAATACCTTTAAAGAAGGTTCTATAGAGTCCAAGGCTAGCTGACCTCCCTCCCATGGCAGCTGGTGCTAGAGTAGGATAGGACAAGCTTAGGGTTTGGGGGCTTCTTGCTAGAGGACATGCCCCAGCAGGATACTCAGTAGCACCTGTCTGTCTCCTTCCCTGCCTCACCAGCACCTGAGCACAATGGTGCACTTGCCCTTTTATACAGTTATCAACTTCCTCATAGTAACGCACAGCAACAAGCCTCACAGGCGGCTACTTCTTTTGTGTATACAGAGAGTATGACTTGTTTGGGTTAACAGCAGACTCCTGGGCAGAAGGAGCTGACTCTAAGGCCATAGACCATAGCCACTTGGATGACAGCAGTAGAAAGCTCTGTTTATGCTGGGAGAAGGGGGGAAGATGGCCCCCAACTGCATTTTTCTTGAACTAGGAAGTTAACCCTTCCTTGACTCAACACCTCTTCTGAACATATATTTCACTGGTGAATACATTGAAGCCCAGAGATGGGAGGTGATATACTAAAAGTCACACACTCCCATTTCCCCACCATTCTGTGGTGTGACTATTATGTGTTTGATTTATTCACCTTCACTCCTCTGCCCCAGCTTGTCTGGGAGTGAGAATCTAGAGGGGGGTGAACACTGCAGCTAGAGTAGGTACAGAATGTGGAAGGTCTGGCTTCTGTAATTACTTGTTTCAAACATAGGTGGTGGAAGGTCAATCCATACTCCCAGAAGCCTGTTTCTTTTTTTTTTTTCATTAAAAAAATTTTTATTTATAAAAAGGAAACACTGAAAATAACCATAGGGTAAGAGGGATACAACTCCATACAATTCCCACCACTAGAACTCCGTATCCCATCCCATCCCCTGATAGCTTTCCTATTCCAGCAGTCTGTTTCTACCTTTCCCTAGTGGGGTAGTGCTCTGTAGAGGTGAGGTTCCAGGGTATATTGGTGAGGTCGTCTGCCCATGAGGTTCAGGATGGTGTCATGGTAGCACCTGCAAATTGGTGTCTGAAAGGCAGTAAGATATGAGGCAGGACAAAATGTTTAATAAACAGGAACCAGAAAGTAGGAGTAGAGCAGATGAGAATAGGGATTTTAGAGTGGTAAGAAGCTTGGAAGTCTATTATATGTATATATATATAATATATATATATACATATATATGTATATATATTATATATATATGTTCCTAGGGGCTCATGACTTTAATAATTTTTGCCTGAGCTTGATATTTAACATGGAGGTGGACTAAAAATATTGTCTAGGAAGATGCAGTCAGAGTTGAGAATAGGATTAGAAAGCTGGATTAACTCCCAAACTTGGAGAAAATAGATAAATACAATTAACTGTTAACCACATCAATTTGACCCACGGCCCATGTCTATTCATATTTAGCACAGAAGCCTGTGTAACCTCTGAGTTCCTGTCAGTATGAACTTGCAGTCCATGGTCATAGCCAGGAACATTCTAGGCTGCACTCAATTTTAGGACTCATCTTTTTTGAGTGGCAGAGAGGGCTGACCCAGCTTCTCTTCAGAAAGTGGGGCAGTCCCTACCATTGCTGATTTATAGTGAGGCCAAGGTCCTGGAGAGAGAGGCCCTCAAAAAGGCTTTTAATGATGTTCCTGATGGAAGTGAGCCGCCATGGTGGAGGGAGGGCTCTACATTACAGGTGAAGCCCCATCTTATCTATGGGGGAATCCTAAGATTCCCTGACTAGGGCCCCAGCTGATGGGGTGGCCTGCACACATATAATTTCTTACTCTTCTTGTAAATACTATGCAGGTAATTTTTAAAAAAATTCTTTAAAAATATTTTATTGGATAGAGACAGAGTAATTAATAGGGGAGAGGTAGAGAGTGAGAGAGATACCTGCAACACTGAGCCTCACTGCTCATAAAACTTGTCTCACTGCAGGTGGGAACCAGAGGCTTGAATCCAAGTTCTTGAACATTAACACTGTGTGTTGCAACCAGATGTACCACCACCCGTATCCACAGCTTTTCTTTAAAGATGTGGACATGGTGGCAGTAAGAGGGTCAGGACACTCAAGGTCAGTTAGGAAGGAACAGAGACCAACATTGGATCCAGGTTGTCTGGGTCCCAAGTCTGTGTATTCCTTCCATACCTCATTGTATTGTTGTCACATGCTGTTTTAGATGGAGTAATTTATCATCTGTGGCAGATCTCCAGATCCCTAAATGACTGCATTAAAAGAAAGTCACAATATCAAAGACATTTTGGAAGTGGGAACCACATTTATGCCTTTACTCTTAGAAGAATTCTAATAAATTACTCAGTTGTTAGTCTTCCCCAACAAAGCAATGAGTGATGTTTTTTTTTTTTTTAGCGTCAAGCAAATGACGAATCTCATTTTCCAATATCCATTAGTTACACACGTGCAAAGGGATACTTCCTTGGAGGCAGGCAGGTGTGGTTGAGCAAAATAAGCACACACACAGGATTCTAACTCAGTTTGAGACTGGGCACCAGTTACTGACTGAGCTCCTGTTGTTTCTTCATCTGCAAAATGTATCAGGAAGGTTCTGTGGGTGACATTATACCCCATAAGACAGTAGTACAACCCTTGGTTCATTCTGAGACTTCTGGGGGTCTGTTTACAGAGGTATGTGCCAGAGACCTCAGATAAGGTTTTTCTCTGCTCCATGTGACTTTGAGGTCCTTCACAAGCTCTTGACCCCAAGAAGATTAATAAAAGAGATGCAAGTAAGCACAGGGTTGTTTATACTGATTTATTGGAAATACAAGTCAAGACAGAGATAAACACAGTAGAAGAGGAAGAGGAAAGATTGGGGGCTGTGACCACCGGTCCAGTGGCAGCCTCGGGTAGGTCCTCATCCTGGTTCTCCTAGCCCCGGTGTCCCCTCCCTGTTGGCACCAAAGTGACTTATCTGGGGTGGTCTTTCCGAGGACTGGTGACAGAGATAAAGAAGAGGGAATCATAAACACACATATACACATACACACACACAGGGGCCAGGAGTAGGAAAGACCTTTCAAAGTGCTAGAGAAGTAACAGAGTGCTGGCTCCGCTCCATGGTGGGGCGGGGCTCCGCTTGGCAGAGCAGGTCAAGAAAGGATGGGCCAGATACTCTGGCTTCAGTCCAGGTGCCTAACATTTGCGGCCGCTGCTGACATAGGAGCCCACGCCACAGGAGCTGATGCCACAGGAGCCCACACCGCCAGTGCCCAGGCCAGAAGACGTGATGGAATTGCAGGGGCCGCAGGGGGCGCACAAGCCTGTGCTCACCGCCAGGTTATCACTGCAGGGGGCGCTGCAGGCACTACCTGTCACAGGCCTGGAGCCAGACACGCAGAGGTCGCCACAGACGACTCCGCCCCGGGAACTGCTGACACCTGTGAATCCCAAAAGTTGAGTCAAAAGACTTGAGGGGCCGACAATCATCCCACTTCCCAGATAATACCCCTCTGCATGCTCTGAGCACTGCATTAAAAGTCCGGGAAGTCTAAAAACGACCTCCTCAGAACACAGACCAAACATGCTCTTTCTTGCTGTCTGAATACCCAGTCCTTCTGCAGTGATGCCCCAATGTTTGCTTTTCTCATTCTATGCTTTGTGACTCTGCCTTCTCCCCCAGGAAGGAATATGTCCCACACAGGGGATGGTACTCACAGACATTCACGGAGCCAACACCTTCACACAACCTTGGGAGAGGAAGGAAAAGATGTATCAGGGACTCCCGTATCGATAGAGCTCCACAAATTTCAGAGTAGGGCTCCTAGCTCTAGGAAGTAGGAGTGGAGGGTGGGCAATTGCCCAGACTGCCCCCTTCACATAATGGACAGGATAGGTTTCTTATGACCCCTGGTACCTGCTCAGGCAGGAGAAAATGAATACAGTGCCCAGTGGGATGGAGGGCCCTGATCAGGTTGAGTGGTTCCCACCTCTGCTCCTCGCCCTCCAGCAGGCGCCGGTAGGTGGCGATCTCGATGTCCAGGCCCAGCTTGGAGTTCATCACCTCCTGGTACTCCTTGAGCAGGCAGGCCATGTCCTGCTTGGCCTTCTGCAGGGCCTCCTCCAGCCCTGCCAGCTTGCAGCGGGCATCGGCCAGGGCGGCCTCGCCCTGCTGCTCAGACTGCGTCACCGCGGCCTCCAGCTTGGTGTTCTAGGACCGGATGAAAGTGAGGTGGGTTAGGACCTTGAATTTCTCTATTTACTTCCTGGAGGTGTGGGGTCTCCCCAAACATTAGCGAACATCACAGAAACAGGTGTATCATATCACCTGAATCCCATTCCTGTCCCCCAAGAATTGTAGGCCATGAATAAGAGTGGGCTCCAAACTGGCACACTGCGTACAGATCCCAGGCAGCTCTATCTGCTATGGCCAGAGCCCGGTGACCATACCTGGCACTTGGCGTTCTCCACCTCGGCTGTCAGCCTCTGGATCATGCGGTTCAGCTCATTGATCTCCTCCTTGGTGCGCCGCAGGGTCTCCCCGTGCCTGATGACTGTGGCCTTCATCTCCTCACACTGGGGGTGGGTGGTGGTGGGAGAATGTGAGAGGCAGGACAGGGCATCTCACCCCCACCCCCATATCTGCCCTGGAGCCTGTGGAGGCACCCTGTCTGAGTACTGCCTGCCCTTCTCTGCCTGTCTCAGGGGTCAGTGGCTAGACCAGAAAGCTTTCTCTAGGACCAGAAAGCTTTTCCTAACCACATCCTCTCATGGTAATGTCTAGAGTTAGGGGTCCCCTAGATTACCCACCTTGCTGCGGTACCAGCTCTCAGCCTCAGTCCGGCTGCGGTTGGCAATGTCGTCGTACTGAGCCTTGATCTCAGCAATGACACAGTCCATGTTCAGGTCCCGGCTGTTGTCCATCTTGACCACAACCGAGGTGTCTGAGATGTGGGCATGGAGCACACGGATCTCCTGTGTGTGGGGGGGAGTTGAAGAGGAGGGAAGATAGCAAGATCTGGATTAGATGCCACCCTCCCTCCCTCCACACCTTCAGCCTATCCTGCCCCCTGACTTACATGCTCTGACAGCCTCATGGCTGCAACCCCCCAGGCCCTTTCCCCCTCACCTCCTCATACAGGCGCCGCAGGAAGTCGATCTCCTGGGTCAGGGCCTCCACGTTGGCCTCCAGGTCTGACTTGCGCAGGTAAGCACAGTCCACATCCTGCAAAGGTGGGGATTCCTTCAGCTCAGATGACCCCTGGTGCTCACCACCCCAAATCCTCACTTCTCCTATTCTGGAAGCCAGGGGAAGGATTCCCAGTGCTCCTATTCATTCCCCTCTAGATGCCTCCTTGCCTTCTTGCCAGGGATCTCTCAACCTCCTCCCCTTTGAGAATAAACCTTTTAGTGCTTGGAAAATGACATCAGCCTTACACACACACACACACACACACACACACACACACACACACACACACACACCAGCCCAAGAAAAGTGTCTTCCATCTCCTTGTTTACCTTGTCTTTCAAGAAGCCCACTTAGACTGACTGGCCTACACAGCCCCCTGGACCCTCCCCAGGCTGCCATTATCCTCTATGACTGTTTCATCCTGTTCTGTGCACTAAGTCCTTCTGCTTGTCAGACTCCCCACAGCACTGGATTACATGCTGTCCTTTCACAAGGATGAAAGACTCTACAAATCCACACACCCCAGCACCCCAGACTACAGTCTCGGAAACAGACTGGACTTCCATAGGTCTATGCAGTCACCTCTGCTCCAGAAAAAGCCTCTCAGGGCTATTCCAAGACTACAATCCTTTGTCAAAGGTGGGACGTGCCTTTCATGACCAGGCCAATAGGAGCTCCCATGCTACTGGAGGTTCTCCCCAATAAGGACCTCATGCTGACATCCTGCCTGAGCATCCTGGTTCCATGTTACTTACTTTCTTCAAAATCACAAACTCATTTTCAGCTGCTGCTCTCAGAGCAACTTCCTCTTCGTACCTTAGGCAGAAGAGAACAAATAGATGAAGGAGGGTCAAGTCTCCCAGAATCCCGTCTACTTCACTCTGGTGAGAGGAGCACTACCAAAAACTTCTCACACATGGATCCTTCCCAGCTGGGTTTGGGATGTATCTGTGATTCTCTCTCCTTTTTGAATTAGGGGACCTCATAGCCCTGTTCCTAAAACTGTTATAATGCCCTACAGGAGATAAATTGGGGTTCAGTATTAAGTCTTCTTGAGGGAAAGAAACACTCCCAGTGCATTCTACTCCAGCTTCTTATCACTTCCATTGCAGGTGTGTGTGTGTGTGTGTGTGTGTGTGTGTGTGTGTGTGTGTGTGTGTGTGTAGGGCACCCTGAGGGTATAGTGCTTAGCAATTAGGGGACATTCAGAGCTCCACATCACATTATTTCTGCTCCACTGGGGGTTCATATGAGATCGAGGGAACACAGGGACAGTGACTAGGGCTGGTGCTCAGACAGGACAAGGCTAAGGCAGGAGAGCTGCTGCCACACCCACCAGCCTGGCTCCACAACCTCTGGCCCTGTTGGGAAGGGTTCTTAAGCCCACAGGCTTTGCTAAATCCATCCCCAGGCCCACACTCACTCCTGGGGGCTCTGCACTCACTTCTTCTTGTAGCCCTCCAGCACCTCCTGCACATGGTTGAGCTCCGCAGCCAGCCTCCCGCTGTCGGCCTCCACACACTCGGCCTCCCGCCTCAGCGTCTCGATGTAGCCACTGAACAGCGGCTCCAGGTTGCTCTCACAGCACTGGCGGTTCTGGTAGAACTGCCACTTGGTCTCCAGCAGCTTGTTCTGCTGCTCCAGGAAGCGCACCTGCCGTTTGGAGGTAAGTAGAGGGAGTCAGATGGGTCCTGGTGTTTCAAGGCCACATTTGGAGGAGAGGGTGCTGAGGACCTTAAGCTGAACCCCCAGACTTGGAGCTGAGCAGAGCTCAAGCAAAAGTGGACCGTGGAAGGCTTGCAGCATGTGCATTTCCTGCATTCCATTACTATCTGGACTCTTCATTTCACCATGGGAGCAAGTGTGCCAGGTGAATAGAACTACTGAGCTCATAAGCTTTGCTGCTTTGAGAAGGGAGGTCAAGGATTACCCTCTCAGCTTGTTGCCAGAGGATGAGTCCTTTTTACAGGTCAAATTCCTTGTCCAGACCATGGTACAGGAGCCTCTGGATGGTTTCAGGGAGATGCTCTTACAGGCCATCGAGAGAGCAGCTGAACTACTCAGTTTCTGTTTACTTCATCTCATAGCTAGTGCACTCTGACCCCCTAATGGAATGGGCTCCTCACTTGAAACTGCCCATGCTTAGATCTCAGAACCAGCAGTAATTTTTCTTCCTCATCTCTTCAAAGTCTAATCTGTGCCCCTCACTATCTAGACCTTATTTTCCACGAGTCCTGCCAATCTGAACATTCACTGGTGTCTTCCTAGGTCTTGTGTGAATCCCTGCTTGCATCTATGTGCTTATCTGATTCTCCTAGCAGACTCGGAGCTCTTGAAGGTAGTGATCTTTCTGTCTCTTACTCTCTCCTCACTGCTCATCCTGAGTTCTGAGCACGGATGAAGTTCAGGAAGGGTGAGATCTAGGACACCCACCTTGTCAATGAAGGCCGCAAACTTGCTGTTGAGACACTTGATCTGCTCCTTCTCCTCCTGTTTCACACACTGGGCGTTGGGGTCGATCTCCAGGTTGAGGGGTGTGAGGAGGCTCTCGTTGACTGACACGGAGGTGATGCAGGGAGGGCTGGGTCCACACACGCCCCCAGAGCGGTATCCAAAGGTGCGGCCACAGGAGCCGGAGCGGAAGCCCCCACAGATGCTGCGGCTTCCAAATCCCCCGGTGAGGCCTCTGTAGCAGGAGATACCACTGTAGGGGGCAGCGGAGATGCAGCAGCGGCCTGGCCGGGGCCCGCAGGCTGAGGCGCAGCTGAAGGCGCGGCCATAGAATCCTGATCCACAGGTCATGGTGTTCTGGGAGGTTTGAGTTGCTGAGTGCAGGATAGGAGGTCTGGAGTTTGGAGAAACTCCAATGTGCTCTCCTCAAGCCTTCTCAGTCCTATTTATGCTCAGGGGAAAAGGGGTTTGGCTATGCAGATGCAGTTGGGGCAATTTGTACTTTATGGGCTTGGGCGAGCAGCCGGGTCCAACGCCTCTCCAGAATGTGCTTTAATGGTGGAGTGGCCCGCGCCCTGCCATGTGTATAGGATGCCAACCCCTGAGCCACAGGGGCACTCAGCATATTTAATCTTCAAAGTGCCTTGCTGGCAGGACATGCACTCACCCAAGAGGACTGTGGAGAGGAGGGCAGGGCAGTGAGAGAGGAGTGGAACTGAGGGAAGGGGAAGAAGCAGGCACAGTGCTGGAGAAGCAGGAAAGAGGAGAAAGGCTGTTTGTGTGTAGATGGACTGGTGGTGAGGAGATACAGAAGAGACAGTGAGACCTCATCCTTTATTTGTGTTCACAAAGAACATCTGGAAGTTTCTATTTTCAGTAGTGGGCAAGGTGTTACTATTGCATAAAGTGAAGCTCCCTCCAAAAGGCTACTGAAAAGCTAAGATTTTTCAGTCAACAGATTAAGAATTTATGGTTTTAAGACTTTTTAAAGTTTCGTTGCTATTTTCTTTTTTAATGTGTAAGCGAAAGATTAGTATGACAACCTTGAGGTGTTTCATCTAGATACCCAGAGTCAACATTGCCATTAACACCCAAATTATTTGACAGGTACAGAAACAATGGGATGTAGTCCTGAAATACTCATCTCCTAACAGTCAGAACAGTTCCATTTTCAACATGAAATGGAATGGGCTCCTCACTTGAAACTGCCCATGCCTAGATCTCAGAACCAGCAGTCGTTTTTCTTCCTCATCTCCTCAAAGTCTATTAACAAAGAAAAGTAACAGTAATTCCAAAGAATCACTTCCTAGCTATTCTATATTCAATTTTCCTGGTAATTAAAAAATGAACTATATGTGGTTTAACTTGGTGTTTATCTCTTGTTTATCTCTTGCATCTTAAAATAAAAGGGTTTTAAACATGGCATCAGGGGTTTGCATTATTCAATAACCTATCCAAGACCAATTCCTCATTTATGTATTTTAGGTAGAGAGGAAGCGATACAGAGAAGAGAGACACAACTGCTCCAATATGCCATCCATGGTACTCCCTTCCTGTCATCTCGAGTGCTCTCATGCTCAGACATGTATTCTACCAGTTACTATCACCTGGCCCCTCGCCTTTGCATTTTTAAATTTTATTGCCACCAGGATTATTTCTGGGGCTTGGTGAGGGCACTATGAATCCACTGCACCCTATGGTCATTTCTTCTTCTTCTTATTCTTCTTTTAATCAGAAAGAAATTTAAAGGGAGGGAGAGGGAGAGAGGGAGAGAGAGATACCTGCAGACTTGCTTCATTGCTCCTTAAATAGTCTCCCTGCAGGTGGGGAGTGGAGACTTGAACCCAGGTCCTTGCACATGGTAAAAATGTGTGCTCAGCTAAGGGCACCCATATTTCTTGTATTTTTTTTTAAACTTTAAGTTTAGGCCAAGAACCAGGTTGTTTAAGATCATAGCCAAAAGGTCTATACTGTCACTGAAGTTTGAATTAACTGAACTTAAATAAAGATCTAGTTTACTCATTTGGACTGGTTACAAACTGAATTTATTTTAAAAATGATTTATTTATTCATTTAATAATAGAGAGAAAGAGAAAGCAAAGTAGAGCTACATTTGTGGTGCTGGAGATTGAACCTCTGGCCTCACACTTTGAAGTCACTAGCCACATTTTGGACAGTGCAGATACAGAACATTTTTATCCTCTTACAAAGTCCTCAAAAAAGGGCAGGAACAGCTATTCTCATATCTGACATCATAGACCTTAAAATAAATAAAATTTTAAAAGATAGGGACAGATATTACTAATGCTCAGAGGACCAGTCAATCAAGAGGACTTAATAATTATTAACATCCTTACACCCAATGAGAGGCCATAGGAATATATCAGACATCTACTGAAAGAGCTATAGCAATATATTAACAGCAACACAGTAATATTAGGGGATTTAAGCACCCCACTTTTCTGAACAGATCAACCAGGCTGAAAGTCAATAAAGAAACAAAAGAATTAAATGAAGAGATAAACTAGAACTATTTGACATTTTCATAGTTATTCACCCCAAGAAACTGGAATAAATGTTCTATTCAAGTCTACATGGGTCATTCTCAAGAATAGACCATATGTTAGGCCACAAAGACAATGTCAACAAATTCAGGAGCATTAAAATCATCCCACACATCTCACACCACAGTGGAGTCAAATTAACACTTAACAACAAACAAAACATTACTAAATGTCCCACAATATGGAAATTCACCAAGTCCTACTGGATATCACTGGTCTAGAATCTTAAACTTAAATTAGGTTTAATTAGGATTAACCTAAAATTTTGTGGGAAAATATTTATAAACCATGTTCTTATTGGATCTCTTTAATACGGAAGCACAAATATTTGGTTGTGTTTTAATGTTCATAATGCTAACTAGAGTACACTTCGCTCTTTACAGTTAGAACCCTATAGAGATAATTTGTGTGTCTTAGTGTATGTGTGTGATAAGAGGTTGTTCCCATCTTATGGTTCACCTACTGTGAGATCATCATTATATACCATAAATGACCATTCGTTCTCACTTCAGTCATCACCAGCACATATCCTTACCCTCATTTTATAGACAAGGAAACAGAGGCTCAAAGATTCAATAACTTGCCTAAACTCTCCTAGCAACTAAGTGGGGGAGCCTGGTAGGGGGTAGGGGTGTGTGTGTGGGGCACACAGTGCCTTATCATCTACAAACTATGACATCCTTTGCATTGCCTAGTCTTTGGAAAATTCCCAGTGAATAGAGAATGTTGTTTTGATTCAGGGGAGAGTCAGTCTAAGGAGTATGAACTGAGTCATAAGGGGTCAGGGTGGGGAAACCAGTAGGGATCAGGAGGCCAAGTGTGGCACCAGAGAGTATGAGGCTGGAGCTGGTGGAGTCAGGGCTGGATCTGCAGGATCTGGTTGAGAATTGCTAGGTTGTTCTGCTGACATCTTGGTGAAGCCCGTCTCTCACACTCCAACAGAGCAGGCCCTCACAAAATGATCTACAGTTGGGAGGCTTTAGACAAGTATAATGATATGACCAGGAAGCCCCTGTGACTGTTGTACCTTTGGGGCAAAGTCAGAGGAGTCTCTTGGGAAATGAGAAGGCTGCTTAAGAATAGAAAAAGATGTAGGAGAGAGCAGGGCCGTGTGTGTCCCTAGAAAGCACTCAAGAGTCAAGTCTTATGAAAGGATAAACACGGGGTCATGGACCA
Organism: Erinaceus europaeus; assembly: GCF_950295315.1. Taxonomy (NCBI): domain Eukaryota; kingdom Metazoa; phylum Chordata; class Mammalia; order Eulipotyphla; family Erinaceidae; genus Erinaceus; species Erinaceus europaeus. Next base: position 112,628,292 of record NC_080168.1, on the reverse strand, counting down.
TGCCACCCAACTGGCCACCCTGCAGGAGGGTGTGGCACCTGCTGTCACTTTATGAGTTTAGAGAGTTGGGCCAGCATTTCCAAAGCCCTTTATACCCTTGCCTGCAGTTCTGCCTCCAGTTGAGTGGTAGTACTACCAGAAGCCAGGTAGCTAGGTAGCCTGAGGAGAATCCTAGTGAGTCAAAAGCAGAACTCACGCACCTTGCACCTTTTCTGCCAGTGCAACTCTCTATAAAGGAAGGCATACACATAAGATGGCCGCGAATGCTGGCCCTGCTAAGCAATTTTAAAGAAGCGACTGAAAACACAACAGGAAAAAAGAAAATCCAAACATCACACCATCTTATTGCACTACAGGCATTTTTAATCACTGCTTATTTTTGAAGCCCCCAAAGGTTATTCAATCTGTATGTTTCCTGGAATGAAAAGGCTTGCAGAGGCAGTGGGGTGGGGTGGGGTGATGGGAGAAGGAGAGATCACCCCATAGACTTCGAAAAGGTGAGCTTTGTGGAATAAATTTTTTTCATTAGGAAATATGTTATACAGTGCAAGAATGTATAGGTGATGTATCCATCATGCACCTACAGAGAAAAGAAAAGGTGCCTGCAACTTAGAGCTTCCTAAAGTCCCCTCTGATTGTTTCCTCATTTCCCATTCTGACTTTGGGACTGCCCCTTTGTGGGTCTGGATTCTATTACCTTGGGGTTCTTTGCAGTTTTAGGGCTAATGCATGCATCCCTCCCCCCAATCAGATATTGTTTAGTTTTTATATTTTTGAACTCTATACATGGACTCATATGCATATCCTCCTGTGTCTGGTTTCTCATGTTCAATATTATTTTCTGTGGCTGTGTAATATCCATTTCCACTCTGGATGGTATTCATCACACTGCTCCTTTTAATATACCAAAGCCTGCTTCCTTTCTCCCCAATAATATCATGGTTGTTTATAGAGTTTTTACTATGAACAGAGCTTCCATGAACATTCTTTTCATATATATATGTGTATATATTCCATTTACATAAATATATATTCCATTCTATATATTTTTTCTCAGTGTATTTAGTAATGTTAAAATATTACAAAAGTGGCATAAGCTTGGTGCAGAAAATACTTCTACAAAATATAATTTTTCTAAATTAAAAAAGGTAACATCTCAGGCTGGCAAGATAGCTCACCTGAATAGTCTGCTCTGTCATATACACGACTGAGATTCAAGCCTGGCCCTTACCACACTGGAGGAATCTTCGGTTCTTTCTCTCTCTCTCTCTCTGTGTCTATCTCCCCCTTTCTCTATCTGAAAAAGTCATCTCACAGCATTGTGACTTTAGTGATGATAAACCAAGAAAAAAGAAATCCAGAAAAACAAAACAAACAAACCAACCCTAAAAACTGAAAACAAAATCCAGGATGTGGCATGGCAGAAGAGCATAGAACTTGTTAGCATGAGGTCCTGACTTCAGTCCCTGGCACTGTATATACTAGGCTGACATCTGGTTCTCTTTCTCTCTCATTAATAAAGAAATACTTTTTAAAAAATAATATCTCTAATGTCCACCTTACTTCATACTGGATCTTGTACTAAGAGCCCCACACAGTGTCACATTTCAGTTTACATTTCTCCCTCAGAGGCAAGTGTCATTATTCTAGGTTTACAGACAAGGATACTGAGGCCTGGGGAAGTAAGGAGACTCGGTCAGATTGTGTCATGGTGGCAGGGCTGTCACTCAGAGCCCAGTGTGTTTGGTCCTAGTGGCAGAGACATGTTTATGTCCTGGCACTTCCATCTATTCACCATCATGCTACACAATAGGTGGGGTTTATATGTAGCACATCAATATACCCCCATTTCCTCCAAGCACACTCACTAGCCTTTCCCCCAGTGCCTTCTTTAGGGTTGGTCAGAGGTCAGAGTGTTCTCAGGACTTGGGAATCACAGCCTGGGGAGAGCTCACATTTACTCATGATTTTAAGAACAAAGCTGGACAAGTACCCAGATTCTGAGCCAAAATGTAAACCCTGCAATACACCAGAGAGTGAAATAGTTTTGTTTCATGGATATGTTCCAAGGGCTTGGAACATAGTAGGTGCTCAATAAATACTTGTTGAATGAATGAAATGAGTACCAGCTGCATATAAAGTGCTGAGTCATGAAGCCATAACAGCTTTGTGGTTAATTATGCTAAGCTTTCTAGTAGGATAGAGTAGGGAGCAGATTCAGCAATCTGGAGGGGGTGTGGCTGGACAGAAAAATAAATCTTAACTTAGGCCTGAAACATGGGAGAATCAGCAGATGGATCCTTGGTCAAAGGAATGTGCTTGACCTGAGTGATGGCAAGAATCCTGTGGGCTTTGGGGCCAGAGTAGAGGGGAAGGAGAGAAGTGTGTGGGAGGTAGATTTCTGTGGAGAAGATGCCTAAACTTAGGCTGTTTCCTTCCAGGGCCAGTTGAAAGGAGGACAAAGACTGGTGTGCAAGGGAAATGGGCCAGAGAAAAAACTGGAGGAGACAGGAAGAGGAGAAAAGATATGGAGGATAGTGGAAGAAAAATATGGAGAAGACACCTGGAAGATTGGTAGAGGTGGGATAGTGGAGAAGGAGGGCCACCATGGGCGGAAGAAACCCACAGAGATGGGCAACCCCAGCTCTTATTGGATAGAAATGAACTTTCATGGGGTGGGGACATGGACTGAGGAGCTGAAGCAGTCAGTCTGGCTAGGAAGACCAAACTCTCTGGGGGCAGAGATTTCGAGCCGAACTTTACCTTCTCCCAAGCTTACCTAAGCCATTTGATCTCATGTCCTCTAGTGACTTGGGATGGGTAATAATTAGTGAGAGTTCTGGGCTAAGTCTTGACCAAGGAGGAGGAGGTTTGACATGGGTCACAATTCATCAGCCAGTCTGCTGGTGGTGGCTGGACTTTGAGTCAGCTCTCTCTTCAACAACTCCAGTGTCGACAAACAGTTTCTCCCTCATGTCAGAAGGAGAGTAATCCTGGGCAAAGATCTTAGGCCCTTCTTTCCCCTTGAACTGACTCTAATGGTGGAATAATAGTAGATTTATCAAACTTTTTCTATGTGTCAAGTGCTGTGTTAATCTTTCTTTTCCTTTTAAAAATATTATTTTTTTGGGTGGGGATAGATAGCATAATGGTTATGCAAAGAGACTCTCTTGCCCGAGATTCCAAAGTCCCAGGTTCAGTTAACCGCACCACCATAAGCCAGAGCTGAGCAGTCTGGTGTTTCTCTCTGTGTCTTTCTCTCTCTGCATCTCTCTCTCTATATCAAAAATTAAATAAAATAAATTAAATACTTTTTTAAAAAGAAAAAATATTATTTATTTATTTATTTATTGGATAGAGACAGAGAGAAGTTGAGAGGGAAGGAGGAGATAGAAAGGGAAGCAGACAGAGAGACACCTGCAGCCCTGCTTCACCACTCCTGAAGCTTTTCCCCTGCAGGTGGGGACCAGGAGCTTGAACCTGGGTCCTTGTGCACTGTTAATACGAGTGCTTAACTAAGTGTGCCACTGCCTGGCCCCTTCCCTTTCCTTTCCTTTCCTTTCCTTTCCTTTCCTTTCCTTTCCTTTCCTTTCCTTTCCTTTCCTTTCCTTCCCTCCCCTTCCCTTCCCTTCCTTTTCTTCCCTTCCCTTCCTTTTTTCTTTTCCTCCTTCCCTCCCATCCATCCTTCCTTCCTTTCCTTGCCACCAGGGTTTTCATCAGGAGTTTGCCTCTACATGATTCAACAGCTCCTGAAGGATGGTTTTTTTTTTAAAATTAATAGAGAGTGACAGACAGAGAGGGAGAAGGAGGGAGAGAAAAAAGAGAGAAGGAGAGACATTACAACCCTGCTCCCATGTGGTGGCAGGGAGCTCGAACCTGGGTTCTTGCACATAATAAAGTGTGTACGTGACTAGGTGAACTATCTTCTGCCCCTACTTCCATTTATACATAATTTAATTCTCCCACTAGTCCTTCAAGATAGATATTAAGTCAGGCATTGCTATGAATTTTGCATAAATGGTTTAGGACTGTGGGTAAGTATATTTTAGCAGATATGCTGATATGCCAGTTGCAGCTGCAATGGCAGTAACACATAACCCTATGGCCCCATCAAGCCTGTCACTATAACTATACAAGCATTAGCATCAACAACCACTAATATGTTTATATACTCATAGTGTATGAGGCTCTGTCCTAAGTGGTTTATATTGATTAATTCTTTTAATCCTTAACAACAACTTTATGAGGTGAGTACTGTTATTATCACCATTCAGCAAATTATGAAATGAAGTACAGAGAGGATAAATAATTGTCCAGTGTTTCACAGGTAGAAAATTCAGAGCTGGGTTCTGCCTTTTTATTTTCTATTTATTTATGTTTTAAATTTTATTTATTTCAATTTTTATATTTATTTTTTCTGTCTCTTTTATTTTTTCCCTCAGGACAGAGAAAAACTGAGAGGAAGAGGGGGTATATAGAGGGATAGAAAGAGAGAAACACACACTTGAATAACTGCTTCACTTCTTGTGAAGCTTCCTTCCCGCAGGTGGCAAGTGAGTAGGAGCTTGACTTCAAGTTCTTGCTCATTGTAATGTGTGAGTTTAGTCAGGTGCACCACAACCCAGCCCAGGCTTTGTCTTTTTTAACTCCTATATCTTGCCTTAAAATTCTTCAGTTGCAGTCATATCACAGAATAATTTTGCATAGTGATAGAACACACACATATACATATATACTATATATAATTTAAAGAAAAGATCATGAAACAATTCTTACTGTATGTAATATATTTATACACACATATATAACATACATGCATATAATATTATTTAAGATATTTTATTTATGTATATATGTATTTATTTATTTGTTGGACAGAGAAAAATCAGGAGGGCAAGGGAGGATAGAGAGGGAGAGACAGAGACACCTGCAGCATGGTTTCACCACTTGTGAAGCTTCCCTCTGCAGGTGGGGAAGAGGGGCTTGAGCCCTGGTCCTTGCACATTGTAACATGTGCCCTCTAATGGGTGTGCCACCACCTAGGCCCTATATTTTATATTATTATATTACATATGATGTCTGTATAATGTTTATAATATGTACATGATATAATATATACATGATATGTGGGGAGAGGATATGAATAGAATAGTCACCAAAGAAGAGATCCAAAAGGCCAACAAACATATGAAAAAAGTCTCCAAGTCACTGATTGTCAGAGAAATGCAGATAAAGACAATAATAAGATACCACTTCACTCCTGTGAGAATGTCATACATCAGAAAAGGTAGCAGCAGCAAATGTTGGAAAAGTTGTGGGGACAAAGAAATCCTCCTGCACTGCTGGTGGGAATGTCAATTGGTCCAGTCCCTGTGGAGTATTGTCTGGAGAACTCTCAGAAGGCTAGAAGTGGACCTACCCTATGACCTTGCAATTCCTCTCCTGAGGATATATCCCAAAGAACCAGACATAACCATCCAAAAAATATTTGTATATACTTACGTTCATAGCAGCACAATTGGTAATAGCCCAAACCTGGAAGCAACCCAGGTGTTCAACAACAGATAAGTAAGTTGTGGTCTATATACACAATGGAATACTACTCAGTTGTTAAAAATGGTGAATTCACCTTCTTCACCTCATCTTGAATGGAGCTTGAATGAATCATGCTAAGTGAGATCAGCCAGATATATATATATATCTTTATATTTTAAAATATATTTTATATATTATATATTTATATTATATATTTATATACATTTATATTTTATATATTATATATTTATATATAATATATATATTTTACCAGAGCACTGTCCAGCACTGGCTTATGGTAGGTAGTTCAGGGGATTGAACCTGGGACCTCGGAGGCTCAGGCATGAGAGTCTCTTTGCATAATCATTATGCTGTCTACCCCGCCCCAATGTGAACCCTGATACTAAGTTCTTATCCATAACTTCTTGCTTCTTGATGATTACAATAAAGCACATTTGTACATCTGAACTGTATTCTGGAGTCTGCTGAACATGTGTACATCCTTATAAGTCTCTAAGGTATCACTGGGAAGAAAAGGCTTTATTTCTTAGAGGAGCAAAGTTCCTTGCCTCTTGATTATGCAGAGTTAGTCAGAGTAGAGCCCTGGCTCTTACCCAATTTCTTTGGATTCAAGGTTCATGCTATACACAACAAATCAAAGACAGATACCAATATAGGTCTGTTCTAACACCTTATGAGGCTACTGACAAAGTGCTGTGAAGTTAAGAGAGTTGAGGTGAGTATATCATGAAAAGCCGCAGAGACTCAGGGAGGTGACCACGGCAGGAAGCTAGATGCTTTCTTAATATGACTCTATATAAATCAATTCTATTATGCACAAAATGCCATATCAACTCATAATCCATGCCTGGAGGTGATATCTAGAGATCTCTCCTTGCCTGGGGTCTCATTGGAAATGGTTAGGGTTGGGTATTCCTTAGGCTAGTGAGCCAATGTGTGCCCCCAAGGTCTAATGTAAGTCTGTGAGGAGAGGAATGTCTCCTCTCAGCATAGGTAGCCAATATGCCTTGGCCAATGAATTGGCTTATGGACTATGTGCAAATGGGTAGGTGACTATGGTTGTGGGTGGGAAGGCTGGCATGTGAGAGTGAGAGAATATGCTAGGTATAGGTGAGCAATTTGGGAGTCTGTCAGGTGTTGGGATTCTGTGAGAGTGACTGCATGAGAGATTGTGTATGTATGTTGGGGGGAGTGGGGGCACAGAAAGAGGCCTTCATCATGAGGAAATCAAGAGAACCTCATATTCCACTCAGTTGAACTCACATTCCCCCACCCACAATGCTCTTGCACAGGCCTGATCAGCACCAGGGACAGCAGCCCCTATGTCATCAAATGAGATGACCCAGAAGGAGTTGCAGCCCTGCTTCTCCTTCCCTTCCTTCCCACATGAGTCATTGCTTCCCTAACCTTCAATTCCTCAGTTTGACCAAATGTGTATGGGGAGGTTGGGATGGGTGTGGGGCAGGTGAGCTGGCCCTTTGAAGATGAAAACTGTGCAGTTTAGGGTAAAAGGCCATAAACATCTGGCTATATTGGCCCACAATTAAACACATTAAGGGAGGAGCTACAGTAGCTAAACAGCCCAAGCCCATAAATAAGTCTAATTGCTGTTAAGCCTGTGGATACATCAGGCTCCCCAGATATATAAAAGGCCCAAATACACCCAAGATGTAAACATCTTTTGCACTGTACCCTCCACTAGGACGTCTCCCTTCTCTGAACCTTCTGTGCCCCAAAGAAGCACCATGACCTGTGGATCTTACTGTGGCCGCGCCTTCAGCTGTGCCTCAGCCTGCGGGCCCCGGCCAGGCCGCTGCTGCATCTCCGCCGCCCCCTACCGTGGTATCTCCTGCTACAGAGGCCTCACCGGGGGATTTGGAAGCCGCAGCATCTGTGGGGGCTTCCGCTCCGGCTCCTGTGGCCGCACCTTTGGATACCGCTCTGGGGGCGTGTGTGGACCCAGCCCTCCCTGCATCACCTCCGTGTCAGTCAACGAGAGCCTCCTCACACCCCTCAACCTGGAGATCGACCCCAACGCCCAGTGTGTGAAGCAGGAGGAGAAGGAGCAGATCAAGTGTCTCAACAGCAAGTTTGCGGCCTTCATTGACAAGGTGGGTGTCCTAGATCTCACCCTTCCTGAGCTCCATCCATGCTTAGAATTTAGGAAAAGTCTGAGGCAGAAAGACCCCTGTCTCTATGATCTCCACCTAATAGGAGAGGCAGAGAAACACACAACTACAAGCAGATACTCACATAAGACCCAGGAAGACTTAGTTGAGAATTGAACTAGGTAGAGTTTGTGGAAAAAAGCTGTGACCTGGATGCTCTGGAGACATTAGAGAAGTGGAGGAAATAAGAGCTCCTTCTAAAATCAACATTTGAACAGTGCCAACTTGAGGATCGTGCTCTTTCTGAGGGGTTGGCAGATAGGCTATCAGATAAAGCAAAAAAGGTGGGCTAGCTAAGTTCTCCTCTCCATGGCCTGTGCCATCATCTCCCTGGAATGCCCAGAAATGCTCTGCTATTGTCTGAAATGGGAGGTGTGGCTGACGAGGATATATACACTCTGGCTCAGGATAAGGAGTCCTTCCCCTCCCTGTTCACCATTTGGATTCATCAGTCCAATAACTCATTAGTTCACTTGATGAAGGACTAGTCTTTCCCAGTTCCCTTCTCCAACCAGCCAAATGCCAGCTCTAGAAGTTTCCTTAAACCATCATCATGCTCCTCACAAAGCTAAATGAGAAAGCAGTTTTCAATTCATCCTCTGCACCCCAAAATGGTAGAACAATCCAAAATAAGGCAACTTCTACACTTCTTGATCAAATCCATGTCTGATTACCAATTAAGGTTGAGAGTCCATGTCTCAGCTCCAGGTCTGGGGGTTCATCTTAAGGTCCTCAGCACCCTCTCCTCCAAATGTGGCCTTGAAACACCAGGACCCATCTGACTCCCTCTACTCACCCCCAAATGGCAGGTGCGCTTCCTGGAGCAGCAGAACAAGCTGCTGGAGACCAAGTGGCAGTTCTACCAGAACCGCCAGTGCTGTGAGAGCAACCTGGAGCCGCTGTTCAGTGGCTACATTGAGACGCTGAGGCGGGAGGCCGAGTGTGTGGAGGCTGACAGCGGGAGGCTGGCTGCGGAGCTCAACCATGTGCAGGAGGTGCTGGAGGGCTACAAGAAGAAGTGAGTGCAGAGCCCCCAGGAGTGAGTGTGGGCCTGGGGATGGATTTAGCAAAGCCTGTGGGCTTAAGAACCCTTCCCAACAGGGCCAGAGGTTGTGGAGCCAGGCTGGTGGGTGTGGCAGCAGCTCTCCTGCCTTAGCCTTGTCCTGTCTGAGCACCAGCCCTAGTCACTGTCCCTGTGTTCCCGGGGAGCCAGGATCTACATTCACCAGGCTTCTCTCTCAACTCTCAGGCTTCCTGGAGTGGCAGGATTCCATCTGCCAGTTTCCCAGTGAATTAGCGATAATATGATCTGGGTGTTTTCCCCACCCCAATTTCTGAGTGCCATGTACTCAGACCCCCCTCGCTCCCCATATACACCTTTTCTAGATGGATGGAGGTATGGGGAACACTGGAGTACACTGTGGTGCTTCCCACCCCAAGCAGGTGTTTGGTACTGAGCCCCAGTTTGCCTCCTAGAGGAATCTCACAGAGCTTAAATTAATCCAAATCCTCCATTCACAAGAGAGAGAGAGAGAGAGAGAGAGAGAGAGAGAGAGACTCCCTGACACATGCCAAACCAAACCAAACCAAACCAAGAAGGACCCAGAAGGCTGCCAGGGATTTGTGTGTTGGAAGGTTCTGGCAGTGCTCCTCTAACTATAGTGATATAGAGGGGATTCTGGGAGACTTGCCCTTCCATGACCTCTGTTCTTTTCTGCCTCAGGTATGAGGAGGAAGTTTCTCTGAGAGCAACAGCAGAGAATGAGTTTGTGGTTTTGAAGAAGGTGAGTAACATGGAACCAGGATGCTCAGGCAGAAAGGATGTCAGCATGAGATGCTTAGTGGGGAGACCCTTGGGGTCAGCCTCATTGTGGAGTGCAATGACCTAGTTCAATCAGGATGGGGAGTTCCCACTGATATACCCAGGCCTTTGGCAAAGGGCTGTAGGCTTGAATAGCCCTAAGGGCTTTCTCTGGAGCTGAGTAGATCCCTGGGCTGACTAGATCCCTGGAGCCAGTAGATCCCTGAGTAGATCCCTGGAGCCAGCACTGAGTAGATCCCTGGAACCAGTAAGCTTCAGAGACTGTGGTCTGCATTTGGATCTGCGGAGGCATGGGAGCTTCCATGTTTGTATCTGCTGTAGCCTCTGGGGAGTCTAACAAGTTGAAGGACTCAGTCCAGGGAACAGGGTAGGATGAAATCATGGAGACTTCCTGGGAAGCGTCCTGGTGGCTGAGTGGGGTGGTCAGTCTGTGTGGAGTTCTTTGAAGAGGGGATAGGACATAGGGAGATGGCAAACAAGTGCCTTGGGATCTGGGGAAGGGTGTTAAGGCTGACGGCCCATTATCTAGGCACTAAAGGGTTTATCCTCAAAGGGGAGGAGGTTGAGAGATCCCTGGCAGGAAGGCAAGGAGGCATCTAGAGGGGAATGAATAGGAGCACTGGGAATCCTTCCCCTGGCTTCTGGAATGGGAGAAGAAGTGAGGATTTGGGGTGGTGAGCACCAGGGGTCATCTGAGCTGAAGGAATCCACCCCTTTGCAGGATGTGGACTGCGCTTACCTGCGCAAGTCAGACCTGGAGGCCAACGTGGAGGCCCTGACCCAGGAGATCGACTTCCTGAGGCGCCTGTATGAGGAGGTGAGGGGGAAAGGGCCTGGGCTGGGGGCTGGGGGCAGGAGCTGCAGCAGTGAGGCTGCCAGAGCAGGTGAGGCAGGGGGGTAGGAAGGGCTAAAGGTGTGGAGGGAGGGAGGCTTGGTATCTTCCCTCCTCTTCAACTCCCCCCCCCCCCATCCCCCAGGAAATCCGCGTGCTCCACTCCCACATCTCAGACACCTCAGTTGTGGTCAAGATGGACAACAGCCGGGACCTGAACATGGACTGTGTCATTGCTGAGATCAAGGCTCAGTACGACGACATTGCCAACCGCAGCCGGACTGAGGCTGAGAGCTGGTACCGCAGCAAGGTGGGTCAGGGGGGACCCTGCCTCCAGATTTGGCCATGGAATGGTTTGCGCATCCTGGAAAAGGCTTCCAGGTCTAGCCTTTGACCCTGAGATGCTGAGAGTAGGGCAGGCAATGCTGCCAGGGTGGCTACATAGACTCAGGGGCAAACTGCCCCCACAGCCAAGGTGACCTGGAGAGGAGCTGTGCCCCATCCTGGCCCCTCATGTCTCTCCTCTCCCCCCTCCAGTGTGAGGAGATGAAGGCCACGGTCATCAGGCACGGGGAGACCCTGCGGCGCACCAAGGAGGAGATCAATGAGCTGAACCGCATGATCCAGAGGCTGACGGCCGAGGTGGAGAACGCCAAGTGCCAGGTACGGTCACCGGGCTCTGGCCAGAGCACATGAGGCTTCCCAGGGTCCAGCAGCAGTGTGACAGGCTGGACCCTACACTCGTTCTCAGCCCATGTGACTCTATAGTCCATAGTGGGGTCACACAGTGGCCTCACTGGTGTAGATGGACACCTGCTACTGGGATGCTCCATGTGGATGGGGAGACCCCACACCTCCAGGAAGTGACTAGAGACACTCAGGGCCATACCCACCTCACTCTCATCTGGTTATGGGTTCTTGATGGGATCTCAGGAAACTGAAGTTCTCCTTCTCCTCTCCTAACTCCTACTCTTCCCCAGAACACCAAGCTGGAGGCCGCGGTGACCCAGTCTGAGCAGCAGGGCGAGGCTGCCCTGGCCGATGCCCGCTGCAAGCTGGCCGGGCTGGAGGAGGCCCTGCAGAAGGCCAAGCAGGACATGGCCTGCCTGCTCAAGGAGTACCAGGAGGTGATGAACTCCAAGCTGGGCCTGGACATCGAGATCGCCACCTACCGGCGCCTGCTGGAGGGCGAGGAGCAGAGGTGGGTAGCATAGTCTGCTTTCTCTCAGTTGCCTGAGTTCTCAGCCTGCTTGTCCCTCATACTCCTTACTTCAGTCAACTCCTGTTTCCAAATCTCCCCATCCTGCAACTGGACAGGTAATTTGCATATGTCCTTTGCATCTGTTTCTAGTTCCCATTGAGTTTTTTCTGTCCAGCTAGTCTGTGTGGTTGATGATTTTTGCATGAGTTCCTTAAAACCTGGTGTCAGGCTTCTAGTAATCCCTGTTCCCCAGAAACCCACCCTGAACTTGCGGCTTCTTCTCCTGCATCTCATTTTCTTCTCTGGGTCCTTGTTCTAACATTTCTGATCAACCCAGCTTTACTTCTCTGCCAGAGGCTGTTTTGCAAGTCTAGGATCATCCCAGGATTACCTAGATAGCTTTATAAACTCACACTTACTCAGTCCAGCTACTGTGAGTCTCCCTATGTGGTCTTACATGGTTGCAGGCAGGGCCAAGGTAGACAGACAGCACGGCCTTGGCCCTTAAAGGCAGCTTCAAAGTATTTACATTGAGAGTCAGAAGACTATTCCTCTGCTCCGGCCTGGAGGGTGAGGAACTCAGTGGGTGCTGCCAGGGAGGCTCCTATGCACTGGGGAGGTGGGGGTTCAGGCATGGTAGTTGAAATAAAGCCATCAAATGCCGTGATTTTGACACTAGCCTCAGTCATGCACAAAGTCTAGACAGAGCGGTGTTGAAGGCTTGGGAAGTTTTCCCAGTGAAGCATCCAGGAGGAGGCAGTGTTCAGAGTTGAACCTGGGAGTTGGAAAGCCTTGTGGAGACATCACTGGAAATGCAGCTGGATGCTTTTGGAATGAACTGCAAGATTTGCTGGGGGCTCCCTAGGGGATTGGATATGATTGGAGAGTGCCTAAAGCTAATCTTGACACCCCCTTGTCATTGTGCTCACAGAGGGACTCCTATCTGTTTCCCTCAAGGGATGCTGCTGCCTGGGAAGGAAACCTAGGTTGGGCAGAGTAGGTGGGCTGAGCTGTAGCCCTTCCTCTGTCACTGGCCATCTTCTCTGGTTGAACCTCAGTTTTTCCATTTGCCAAAAGAGCGAGTTTATGTAGATGGTCTCTGAGCCCATTTCAAATGGATTTTTAACAGTTCTAGTCATTCATCCAAGAGGTGTTTGGCCACTGCAACTTGGAGGGAAGACATGAACGTATCAAAATCAGGCCCCCCAGCAATACTGATTCAGTCATCACAAGATGGGATTCTTTACCCTTTTTTGTTATAAGGAAACATCTTTGATTTTTTAAAATTAGTGATTTAATATTGATTTAAAAAACCACCAGAGTTCCTCACTCCCATCCCCTCCATTAGAAACCGCAGTAGCTCCCCCACCAAGGTCACAGATGTGGGTTGACTATTATTTCTTTGACTATTATTTCTATACACACACACACACACACACACACACACACACACACACACACACACACACAATTTTCCCATTTCTTTCATTCTCTTGCTTTATCCTCCACCCTAAGTCAAACTTACACCCACTACCATTTCCAAATTCTTTCCTTTTCCCTCTTCTCTCTCTGGGTCCAGATGGAATTGGAGTTCAGAGCCCTTTGGTCATCTTTCCATAACATTTCTCCATTAATGGGGTATGGACAAAATTAATTATTGGGTGTAGAAGGTGGGAGTTCTGGCTTCTGTAATGGAAACATCTTTGATTGACTGGACCTTACTCAAGGACATACGGTATTGCTTTTGGCACTGTGATTTCTGCAATGGGGAGAAGCCACACCTTAGTGATACCAATCAAGCTAGATTTAGGAAAGAGTCCCTGCCCCTCAAATGCACCTGAAGATTGATTACAACCAGCACAGTGCTGGGTGGTGGCATACCTGATTGAGTACACATATACATTAAGTGTGCAAGGACCTGTGTTCAAGCGTTGGGTCCCCACCTGCAATGGGGACAAGCTTCATGAGCAGTGATACAGGCCTGCAGGTGTCTCTTTTTCCCTCTCTACCTCCCCCTTCCCTCTCAATTTCTCTGTCTCTATCCAAAACAAAACAAAATAAAACAAAACAAACTAGGACAGAAAATAGCAACAGATACCATGTCTGTTGTGCTTACTATGTTCCTAGGCCCATGCCACTTGATTTGCCTTCACGATAGATCCAGGAGTAGATCTTTTCCCAGGAGCATCTAGCCCAAGGGAGGCAAATCTGAGGTTGCATACTTTAAATAAGGGATGGAGAGACAGGGGCACCAGAAATTCAGTTTCTAGAATCTAGGGTCACCCTGGGGGTTACCCTGGCTTCTGGACAAACCTTATAGTCCTTCCCCTCGGCCAATGCCCAGAAGGAGGGCAGGGATCTCACCTCCCACCTGCATTGGGTGGGCTGGCTAACCTTTCTGGGGCACTCATGTCTCTCCTTTTTTCTCCCTACAGGCTGTGTGAGGGTGTTGGCTCCGTGAATGTCTGTAAGTAGTTCTTCCCAGCCCCTTCTCCAGAGGGGGGTGGACCTACTACCTTTGGGGAGAGAGTATTTTCATTTGCTCCAAAGCCGCCTGGTTATGGCTGCGCCTGACTGGTACCTCTCTGCCTGTTCTCCCCCGGCCTTCGGCCTTCAGGTGTCAGCAGCTCCCGCGGTGGCGTGGTCTGTGGAGATCTCTGCGCCTCCGGTTCTGCCCCTGCTGTGGCCACCAACGTCTGCAGCGCCCCCTGCAGCGGCAACGTGGTGGCCAACACCGCCTGCGCCCCCTGCGGCGGCTGCAAGAGGTGCTAGGCTAGAAGGCTGCACAAGCTGTCGTCGCTGTCATCGTCTGCCCAGCCAGGACCCTGCATAACTGGGACGCCCCTGCAGTCGCCCCTCGCACTGCACGCCTCCCGAGGACCAGTCAGATGTGTACACCTGCTTCCTCTGAGCGCCTCCCCCACCCCGTCATCCATCCTTGTGTTGTTGGATCTGCAGGGAGGCCTCTTTCTGTAACCTTTTCTTGTAGTTTATCTATTGTCTTGAAAACTCATTTTTTCTTCAGCCTTCCGTTTATTGTTGCAATGCTTGGTGCTGCTTGACCTTTCCTTGGAGCTTGGAGGAGTGGTGGGGGGGAGAATCTCCCTGCCTGCACTTCCTGTGGAGTGGAGAGGGAACACGGATAGTGGGTTCCTTGTAACTAAGCGAGAGCCCAAGAATATGGGAGAACATATTCCCTGGCCTGCAGAAGCTGCCTCAAAGCCCCAACTCATTCACCTGCATGTTTGTTTGCCTTTGTTTTACTCTGATTCTCTAATAAACTAACTGTAGCTAATCAAATATGTTGCCTAGAGTCCTGAAAATGCCAAGGTCTTTCTGTGGTAGATGCTCTCCAGCAGGGATGGCTTGGAGAAGAAAATGCTCATATAAACTTGAACAATCCAAACCCTGGAGGAACAAGAGAACATGCCTGGGGGTAGGGAGTGTGTGTGTGTTTGTGTGTGTTGTCACAGGTTTTTCTAGCTTCAACATTACTCCCAGTGTTGGCTGGGGGGATTTTTGTTGAGGTTTGTCCTGTATATTATAGGATGGTTAGAAATATCATGGACATCTGTCCACAAGATGCCAATAGAACTTCCCCGCCCCCTGACTGCAACAGTGAAAAATGTTCCCACACATGTCTAATTGTCCCCTAGAGGTGGTTCTGCCATTTTCCCAAAAGTGTGGTTTTAAGCAAATAGCTTCTACTTTCTGAACTCCAGGTTCTCGGAATGTAAGTTCTGTTTATGTTTTCTTTCCTCATTTCTTTCTTCTTCTGACTAGAGTGCTGCTCACCTCTGACTATTAATGATGCTGGGGATTCTATCTGGGGCATCTCAAAGGCAAGTCCTGTGTGTCACTGCTGTTACATCTCCCCAGCCCACCTTGGCTGTAGAGAAAGGGAAGTTTGAAACGATTTTTAAAAAATTTTTTTAAAACAATATTTTATTTATCTTAATCAAAGAGAGATGCAGAAAGTAACACAGAAAGACTAGAGCACTTCTTAATCCTGTCTTATGGCGATGCTAGGGATTGAATCTGAGAACATTGGTGTTTCAGGCATGAAAATCTTTTTGCATAATCATTGTCTCCTCTCCCCAGCCTGGAAAATATACTCTTTAATTTTAAAAATTATTTATTTATTTATTTATTATTAGCTAGAGACAGAGAGTAATTGAGAGGGAAAGGGGAGATAGAGAGGAAGAGGGACAGAGAGATACCTGCAGCCCTGCTTCACCACTTGCAGGTAGGGAGCAGGGGCTTGAACCAGGTCATTAAGCATTGTTTATTTATTTATTTAGAAAAGGAGACATTAACAAAACCATAGGATAGGAGGGTACAATTCCCACCACCAGATCTCTATATCCGATCCCCTCCACTGATAGCTTTCCCATTCTTTATTCCTCTGGGAGTATGGACCCATATGGAGCCGGTCGAGGTTCCTTACTTTTCATACTATGTGTGTTTAACTGGGTGCATATTGTCCAACCCCCTACTTTATTACTTTTCATAATATGGGGCAATTATACTTGACATTATGCTGTTTGGGGTGTTAAAATATCAGGAAGTTCCAAAAAAATAGCTTCATCTCAAGTGACTGAATTTGATGCTGGTCACTGACTGGGAGTTCAGCTGGTGCTTTTGGCTACAGGGTATCAGGCAGGGTCTAATGAGGAGACAATCATCTGCACAAATAGATCTTAATATAAAAGATAAGTAACTATACAAGGTGTTGGAGTAATGAGGGGCTGACTGAAAAGTAAAAAACAAGAACTCCATAAAGAATTCAAAAGCTACAGTGACCCAGGAAGTAACACAGTGGATAAAGTGTTGGACTCTGAAGCATGAGGTCCTGAGTTCAATCCCTGGCATTTCCTGTTCCAGAGTGATACTCTAGCTTTTGCTCTTTGCTTATAAATAAATACATACATGCATACATAGATAAGTAAGTATTTAAAAAGAAGAATCCAAGGTTGTAGATATAAGGAACAATTCCTACCCCTAAGCCTGAAAGGAAGAGGACTGTCTATGATGGATTTCTGTATCTTGTCAGAGAAGACTCATGGTTCATGGCAGTGCTTTATAGACAGAACTGTGAACTTGGTAGAATTCTGCCCTTTATGAAAAGCTGTTGGTGAATCTGTCTCCACCTCCAACCATGTGAGAAGGGTGAAGGTGGCTTCCATTTTCCTCTGATCAAACACCCTGATGTGTAAAGTGCCATCAAAGGTGTCAAGTACATCATGGAAACCATGAAGTCAGACCAGGAGTCCAACAATGCAGCAGAGGAATGGAATTACATGGCAATGGTGATGGACCACATCCTCCTTGGAGTCTCCATGCTTGTCTGTATCATTGGAACCCTGGCTGTGTTTGCAGGTTGGCAGACTGAATTAAATCAATAGAGTAAGGAGGAAGCTGAGCTGAGCAGAGCTCTGCCTCAGGACCACAGAGAGGTGGCAAAGACAACCATTTTAACACACACTCATTGATCAAACATTTCACTTTCTGTATAATGATAATGATTTCTGTTTACATACGGCTATGGAAGTCCTCAAAGTGTTTCCACAGTGCTTTCCTTTCAACCCTGTGTGTCTGTTTGGAGAGTGAGCCCCTTTCAGTCAATAAGACTGGGTGGCTATTAAAAAAAAGGTGGGGGGGTCGGGCGGTGGAGCAGTGGGTTAAGCGCATGTGGCGCAAAGTGCAGGGACCGGCGTAAGGATCCCGGTTCGAGCCCCGGCTCCCCACCTGCAGGGGAGTCGCTTCACAGGTGGTGAAGCAGGTCTGCAGGTGTCTGTCTTTCTCTCCCCCTCTCTGTTTTCCCCTCCTCTCTCCATTTCTCTCTGTCCTATCCAACAACGAACAACATCAAGAATGGTAATAATAGTAACCACAACGAGGCTACAACAACAAGGGCAACAAAAGGGGGAAAAATGGCCTCCAGGAGCGGTGGATTCATGGTGCAGGCACCGAGCCCAGCAATAACCCTGGAGGAAAAAAAAACTTAAAAAAAAAAGGTGGACCACTTCAAGGCAGGGGTTTGGTCCTAGGGGAGCTTGGTGCAGCAGGAATATACAAGAGGAGCACACTGGAATCAAGGAGGAAACACCTTTTCCCCTACACTGGCAAAAATGCAAGATGGCACCAAAAATAAAAGGAAACACTTAATGAATCCTTTGCAGTTTTCAAAGAATGATGAAGAGGGGCCAGGCGGTGGCACATCGGTTACGTGCACATAGTACTAAGTGCAAGGATCCATATAGCTTTGAAACCTGAAGCCCCAACCTAGTCTGATTGTTGGCTATTACCCCTCAGTGATTTAATCTTTGTAAATAATA
Organism: Erinaceus europaeus; assembly: GCF_950295315.1. Lineage (NCBI taxonomy): Eukaryota > Metazoa > Chordata > Mammalia > Eulipotyphla > Erinaceidae > Erinaceus > Erinaceus europaeus. The sequence goes on along the minus strand of NC_080168.1, from coordinate 112,610,375 downwards.
AATGGAGACTGGACAGTGGCACCTGTGATTGAATGCACATATTACCATGTGCAAGGACCTGGGTTCAAGCCTCTGCTTCTGTAGGGTGTGTGGGGGATGCTTCATGAGCAGTGAAGTAGTGCTGCAGATGCTTATCTTACTCTTTCATTCTCTGTCTTTCCCTCCCTTCTCAATTTCTCTGTCCTTCCAATAAAATGGGGGAAAAAAGGCTGCCTGGAGCAGTGGACTTGTAGTGCTGGCACTGAGCCCCAGAAATAACCCTGGAGATAAACAAACAAACAAACAAACAAGCAAACCACAAAAACCAATGAAGAGTGAACAGGAAAAAGAGACCACAACACATTGATAACTGACTCTCCTCCACATGAACCTTTATCATGTGGCTGTTGGGCTTCTTATAGCCTGTTGGTTGGGAGCTAAGAGGACAGAATGAAGCAGATTGCCAGTCTTCTTTAGGTCTGGGGCAGCAGGTTACTTCCAGCATATTCTATTGGACAAAGCAAGGTCAGGTCAGGTACCAGGGTAGAGAAACCAACCTCTACCTCTTCATGATTTACATGTGCCATCAGAGAAGAGTGCTTGGGTTCCACATGTGGAGACAGGCTCCACAGTATACCCTCTGGACACAAATCCACGTTCTCCAACAAATAATATGTGCCTCCTGGCAGGGGTACAGGCATGCGCAGATAAGAGGTTCAGGTTTGGGCATCTGTGCTGCTAATTTTGTTTTGTAGATCCAGTGATCACACATGCATGGTTGTTTTGGATTTATCTTCCATTTAGAAAGAGATAGAGATGGGGTAGATCAAGAGATGTCATAGCATCAGAGCTTCCCCTGGTACCTTAGCACCTCACATGTAGTGCCAGACTTGTGCATGGAAAGGTATATACCCTACCTGGTAAGTGATATCTCTGGTCCCTGTGCTGCTGATCCTGGGAGTGTGAAAGGCAAAAGAAAAAACCCCGAGACTCTAATATCAAAAGAGAAGTCTGTTTGGGTGAGGTATGGGGCCCAGGGAGTAAGATCAGAGTCAAGAGCTTGAGGGAAAGGGGGTGATAGGCAGTAGAGGGAGCTTAAGTGAAGAGCCCCCAGGAAATTCCAGGAGGTAATGAGGGGATGTAGTAGGTCCTAGCTGCATGGTACGAGGAACAAGAGAGGCCAGAAACTGAAGCAAGGAGCACTGGGCCTGGAGAAGGGAGAAAAGGAAGAAAGAAGAAGGGGCTAGTGTGAACAGTGTGAACTACAGCTAGTGGGCTGGAGTCCCAGAAGGGCTGTTTTAGGCCTGGTACTTCCAGAGTGAGTTTGGAGCTTCTTGAAGTCTCAATCCTGGGAGCTCCCCAACTCTTTGCAGTGGACAAGAGTGGCCAGGTCATGCAAGAGCCAGAGAAACCATCTTAACCTTGGCAACAGAGCTCTGAGAAATCTGTGAGTGAGGGCAGAAAGTAATAGAGTTGAAAGTGTCAGTAAATGGTGTCCTTTCACCATAACAGAGCTTTTGGGATGCTGTCCAGGGTGCTGACGAGATGTGTGTATAGGGATGGGAAGGATGGGCAAGGTCCATATGTCCTTGTTTACTAGGCAGCAGTGGAGTGGAGTTTGGACTAACAAAGAGTGACCAAAGGGCTATTTCTGACTGGTGACACTTGTAAGAGTGATGCTGAGGTGCATTGTGTGGTTTGGGGTGGTGGTAGGGTGGTAGCTAGTAATGGGGTACCCAGAAAGTGGCACGAGTGTGTGTGTGTGTGTGTGTGTGTGTGTGTGTGTGTGTGTGTGTGTGTAGGGGGATTAACCAGGTACACACACACACACACACACACACACACACATACACACACACACACATACACACCACACAATGACTTTCAGAACATCCATAACCTCCTCTCATTCCTTTCTAAACCAGTAGAGAAACAACTCTCAGATTACTCCAAAGTGAGAGAGAGGTACTGTGAGCATGGTACTATGTATGAGCAGTACTGTCTGGTCAGGGGAGGATGGCACTATTTGGGTGCAAGCTCTGCAAGTGTCCAGGCCTTGGGCAGTTTCTCTAGGCTGGCTGCACACTGGTAGGCAGACATGGGCTCACACTAAGAAAGCAGGACATCACAGCACAGACATCAGGTCTCCAATTTATTGGAAAAACAGGAGAAAAGAAGTGGCCAGAGAGGTAGGGGAGTCAGTCTAGTGGAAGAGTCCATTCTCAGGCAGCATCCCCTTGCAAGAGGAGGGGCTAGTGGGAATGAATTGGGTGGTGTATTCTCAGAACACGACAGGGAAAAGCTACTGTCTTGCTGGTGTTCTCAGCTGGGGCTGGAGCAACTCCACATCCACCCAGAAGGCAGAGGGGCTTCTCTGGCTTTCTCTCAGGGGCTGCCTAGCTTCTCCCTCCACAGCTGGTGTTGAGCTGGCCACAGGGGGCGCACAAGCCTGTGCTCACCGCCAGGTTCCCATTGCAGGGGGCGCTGCAGGCGTTGCCTATCACGGGTCTGGAGCCAGACACGCAGAGGTCCCCACAGACGACTCCGCCACGGGAGCTGCTGACACCTGAGGGGACAGAGCAGAGTCAGAGTTCCAGCTGAGGGCCACCCCATACTGCCACCTTGCTGTGGCCTCTCTGGTCTGTCTGGCTGTCCAGGGAAGAATGCAAAAGACCCTCAGTCCTAGTTCAGATGTGTGGCAGGAACTTAGCCTGGCAGTCAGGAGCCCTAGGCTCTGTCCTGATTCTGTTGTGTTACCTGGGGCAAACCTGCATGCCACCCGCAAGCCTCTTCTTCCTCATCCACAAGGTGGGAGTTGTAGTGGGTGACCTCTGAGGTCCCTTTTGACTGTGCCCTTTTCGTTTTCCTCTCCTCACTCCCAGTCATGCTGTGAGGGTTTTCTTCAAGTTAATGCCAGTCTCTCCCATTACATGGCCAGTCTGTTCCTACAACTCCCTCCTATGAGAAAACATCTGGAAGCACTGCTCCTGCTGTCTCTATACTTAGATCTTGTTTTCCAAAAGGTTCCTCAGAATACTTACAGACATTGACAGATCCCACGCCTTCACATAGTCTGAATGGGGAAAAGGCAAGAAAAGGGAAAAGAGGTCAGAACAGGAGCCTTAATTTGTACCTAGCTGTTAGAAAAGAACATCGCAGGGCTATTTCTAGATTCTATTTAGAACTTATAATTTGAAAAGTGTCTCCCTGGAATCCAGGGCACACTGTTGGGCAAGCAGTTTACTGGCGGGACCAGCTCTCACTTGCCCCTCAGCTGACCACTGGTGTGCAGAAAACAACCTGAACAACCACACCTGGCAGCCCTTGAAGGGAGGGTTCTCTTGGGCAACCATGGGAGTCCAGGGTCAGCACTAGGCCAACAATTCTTCCATAGGGCACAGTGACCTCCACGACACCAGGAAGGGAGGGAGCATATCTTGGAAGAGCCAGGGATGGAAGGATGTTTCAGAGTGAGAGGGAAGGTGCCTTGGTTCTAAGCAACACCCTGGCCTCTCTGAGATTCTAGATATCCCAGTGTCATTGGCCTTTATACTATGTCTAGATTCTAGCCCTCTGAGGTCTGGGATTCAAAGATATCAGAGTCTTGCTTGGGGCCAGTGTGTGTGTATGGATGAGATTAGGATGTAGAGGGATATAATAAGATGGCTGAGTTCATGCCACTAGACAACTGGGCAGAGGTGGGGGGGGGGGCTACCTCTGCTCCTCGCCCTCCAGCAGGCGCCGGTAAGTGGCGATCTCGATGTCCAGGCCCAGCTTGGAGTTCATCACCTCCTGGTACTCCTTGAGCAGGCAGGCCATGTCCTGCTTGGCCTTCTGCAGGGCCTCCTCCAGCCCTGCCAGCTTGCAGCGGGCATCGGCCAGGGCAGCCTCGCCCTGCTGCTCAGACTGGGTCACCGCGGCCTCCAGCTTGGTGTTCTGGGGAAGAGTAGGAGTTAGGAGAGGAGAAGGAGAACTTCAGTTTCCTGAGATCCCATCAAGAACCCATAACCAGATGAGAGTGAGGTGGGTATGGCCCTGAGTGTCTCTAGTCACTTCCTGGAGGTGTGGGGTCTCCCCATCCACATGGAGCATCCCAGTAGCAGGTGTCCATCTACACCAGTGAGGCCACTGTGTGACCCCACTATGGACTGTAGAGTCACATGGGCTGAGAACGAGTGTAGGGTCCAGCCTGTCACACTGCTGCTGGACCCTGGGAAGCCTCATGTGCTCTGGCCAGAGCCCGGTGACCATACCTGGCACTTGGCGTTCTCCACCTCGGCCGTCAGCCTCTGGATCATGCGGTTCAGCTCATTGATCTCCTCCTTGGTGCGCCGCAGGGTCTCCCCGTGCCTGATGACCGTGGCCTTCATCTCCTCACACTGGAGGGGGGAGAGGAGAGACATGAGGGGCCAGGATGGGGCACAGCTCCTCTCCAGGTCACCTTGGCTGTGGGGGCAGTTTGCTCCTGAGTCTATGTAGCCACCCTGGCAGCATTGCCTGCCCTACTCTCAGCATCTCAGGGTCAGAGGCTAGACCTGGAAGCCTTTTCCAGGATACGCAAATCATTCCATGGCCAAATCTGGAGGCAGGGTCCCCCCTGACCCACCTTGCTGCGGTACCAGCTCTCAGCCTCAGTCCGGCTGCGGTTGGCAATGTCGTCGTACTGAGCCTTGATCTCAGCAATGACACAGTCCATGTTCAGGTCCCGACTGTTGTCCATCTTGACCACAACTGAGGTGTCTGAGATGTGGGCGTGGAGCACGCGGATTTCCTGGGAGGAGGGAGAAGAAGAGTGATCATGTTTTCAAGGTGTCTCCTGACTGCCACTGACTACAATGTCTTTGACTCAATCTGCATGTCAAGGTCTCAGGCTGGAAGCAGAAATTCCTCTGATGGAATTGTATAACTTTCTTTCCAGATAAGAAGACCCTGTCAGAGCACAATACAACCACTCCCCAAGTGCTTGCATCTAGGATAAGTCAGGTTCATGGGCAGCTAGGCTGCTCTCTACCTAAAGATTTCTAGGGTTTCAGACCTTACATGAGGGCCAGTCACATTTTTCTATGACTTATCAGTCAGATTAATGGAGGCTATTAGGTACCAGAGAGAGCCTAGGCTGAGAAATGGCTGGGTGTTGAGCTGCTTTCTGTGTCCTGTGCAGTGGTCTCCCAAGTGGCCCTCCAGTTTTGCTGTCTCGCCCTTACTAGTTCTGTCCCTTCTGTCTCTCCACACGTCTGCCTCCTTTCCTCTTCTTCTTCCTTATTTTTTTAAAAGAATTTATTTATTTATTAATGAGAAAGAAGGAGAGATAGAAAAAAAAATCAGACATCACTTTGATGCATGTGCTGCCAGGTATTGAACTCAGAATGTCATGTTTGAGAGTCCAATGCTTTATCCATTGCACCACCTCTCAGACCATATTTCTTCCCTCTACTTGTGCTTCTCCCACGCTCAAGCTCCAGTGTGTGTTCTCTGTCTGCAGACATGCTCATGCCTGTGTTTATCTGGGCAGGTGCTGAGGGAGGTCCCCCATTGGCTGAGATCCCTCACCTCTTCATACAGGCGCCGCAGGAAGTCGATCTCCTGGGTCAGGGCCTCCACGTTGGCCTCCAGGTCTGACTTGCGCAGATAGGCACAGTCCACCTCCTGTGTGGAGGTAAGGGTCAGTGAGGCAGGTTCTCCTCAGGGTGCTGTGAGGGGTTGGCCTGGTATGGGCAGGGCAGGGAGGGTGGGGCCACTCACCTTCTTTAGAGCCACAAACTCATTCTCTGCGGTGGCCCGAAGTGCAACTTCTTCTTCGTACCTGGGGTGGGGGTGGGCAGAGATGGGTGAGAATGGGGCCTGATCTGAGCAGCCATGAGGCACACATACAAAGAACCCAACTCCTAGACCCTGCTTGAACTTCCTGTCTCCAAAAGAAACAAGAAAGAACCAGAACTCAGGCTGCCCATCCAAGTTTTCTGGGTTCACTGTGGTGAACGGAAACATCCGCTCTCAGATCACCTTTGAGCCTTTTGGTGTGTGGAGTGCGTGCATGCGTGTGTGTTTGCAATTTCTGTGTGGGGGCAGTGTGTGGAGTAGAAGGACTCTGTCTTTCTCATAAGGCACTTATTCTTGACTCCTTCCCTTGTCTCTGGCTTTGCTACAGGAATTAGGGTCCCTCTCTGTTGCCATTCCTGGCTTAGCCTGCTGCACCTTCCTACTCAGCTCAGTGCCAGAGGGAGAGAAGGTGGTGGGTGGGTGGAAGGGCCTCTGGGTGGCTGTATTGATGAAGGAACTTGCCACCCCCAAAGTCATATTCCTTTAGTGCACTCATGTTTTACAGTCAGTGTCACACTTGTCACTGAAGCTCATGTCTGTGACTGCTGTGCCCACCTCCCAGTAGGCTGTAAGCCTCACAGAGACAGGGACCCACATCTAGCACTGGCCCCAGGATCTCTAACACCTCGCCTGATGTCTGGGCCAAGTAAAGTGTTAGTTAAGTAGAGGAGTACCATTGAGAATGCACAGGGTTTTGAGGGTTAGGCTCAAAGATACCAAGATTATTCACTTTGCTGGCTTCCTAAGAAAAAGTTCCAGAGGAAGAGAGAACACCATTTCTCCCAATCTGCTGCCAGGAAGGGGAGGTGACTTCCCATGGACTGCACTCATGGAACCCGCCAGGCAGCATGGGAATGTGGGATCTAGTCTGTCCTCTGGGAGATACCCAGACACAGACTAGGGCTGAGAACATTCTTTAAGCCCTTTCCTGAGCCAGCCTCTTCCAGCACTCACTTCTTCTTGTAGCCCTCCAGCACCTCCTGCACGTGGTTGAGCTCCGCGGCCAGCCTCCCGCTGTCGGCCTCCACACACTCGGCCTCCCGCCTCAGCGTCTCGATGTAGCCACTGAACAGCGGCTCCAGGTTGCTCTCACAGCACTGGCGGTTCTGGTAGAACTGCCACTTGGTCTCCAGCAGCTTGTTCTGCTGCTCCAGGAAGCGCACCTGCAGTCCAGAGGCAGAGTCTGAGAATGTCTCTTTTCTGGGTTAGGTGTGAGCAGCAGGGTGTCTGCAACAGGACCTGCAAAATTCTCTGACCCAGATGTCTCCCTGAAGGAGCTTTGGTTATCTTTTCCAAAACCCCTCCAGGACTCACTCACGTCACCAATAGGAATCCTTCCTGTGAACTATAGATTCTACTAAGATGATTTACCTGGTGTCATGGCAAACAGTAAATCACATTTAATCCAGACTTTAATGGCCCTAGTTAATACCATGTACTTAACTCAGCACTTATCCCCTGAACAAGGTACCCTTTTTAGAAAGGCTGGCTGTATAAGTTGCAAAGTAAAGCATATATCAATTAACATAAACCTACAACAACACTATTAGGGTATTGTCCCCTGAGAGGTCAGTGCAGGGATGCTTTGTGCTGTGCTCCAACTCTCTTTTCACACATGCATAACTGAAGGCCCAGGGAGCTTACTGACTCTCACAGTGAGGCAGAAAAGGCTCAAACTTATGCCCTTAGGAATTCCAGAGAGTTCCATTCCTTCCAAGTTGGGTATCACTTAGTTGATTTTAAGGGGCCATACTTGCACCCTAGAACTGCTTCCTGGACAAAGCCTGCATCCTCTCCCGGACTTCTCACATTAATGTCACGTGACCCTTGCTTGGATCCTTGGGGAAGGTGGCTGCAGACATGAGCTGGACAGTAGCATATGCAGACAGTTCCAGATGTGCCTGCCTTCTCAGAAGGCCCAGGGTCATGGGCACTGTGCCTACTGCTCACACTGTGGACCAAGCCTTCTTGCCCCTGCACAGTGGTGTAGTGACCACTTGGTTTGGAAACAGTCTTCTCCCCCCTCCTCTAGTTCCTAAAATCCCCTCCAGCCCATCTTCCAGTATTGTCACTGAAGTTTTGGGCTCCACATTTCTGAGTCTTTCTAGAATTTCTGAGTCACTCTCCCATAAAACATATCAGGGCATGACACGATACATACCACCTATGCCAGGCCACTTCTGAGACTAACCATTTAAGGGCACCAAGAGAATGGCACCTGCATTCCCAGAAAATGCTTGCCTCTTTCCCAAGGAAATGGTGAAAATTTCACCTGGTTGTTTGCTCTTCTGTCACTTTGCGGAAGACATAAAAAAACTTTCTTCAAAAGTGAACCCCACCCCCTTTTCTTGTCCAGGGACTAAAGCTTTTTCTTTTTTCAAATTCTGTTTTCTGTGTGCGTACTTATTACCTCATGGTATGTCCTGAGCCATTGGCCACAGCAGCTCACTCACTAGGGCATAGGAATGCCATCTGGGTGGCTCTCAAGCTTCAAGTGCACCGGGCATCCACACAGCAGCCTTTTGCTCAGAAGTGGATTAATCTTTCAACACAAAAGTTTCTACCCCTAGTTCTGTCTGCATGGTTTCAGTCTGTCCCTCCTACCCTCCATCAGACTGGCAGCTCCTGATCCTATTCTTGTTTTTCTGTTTGCATGTATTCAGAGGTACACGTGCCTCTTACTTGGCACTTGTAGCTTCTGTTGGCAAGTGTGTCTCTCTGACCGTCTCCCAAGTGTCCATCCTGAGTTCTGAGCACGGATGGAGTTCAGGAAGGGTGCGATCTAAGACACCCACCTTGTCAATGAAGGCAGCAAACCTGCTGTTGAGACACTTGATCTGCTCCTTCTCCTCCTGCTTCACGCACTGGGCGTTGGGGTCGATCTCCAGGTTGAGGGGTGTGAGGAGGCTCTCGTTGACCGACACGGAGGTGATGCAGGGAGGGCTGGGTCCACACACGCCCCCAGAGCGGTATCCGAAACTGCTTCCGTAGGAGCCGGCGCGGAAGCCCCCGCAGACGCTGCGGCTTCCGAAGCCCCCAGTGAGGCCTCGGTAGCAGGAGACCCCGCGGTAGGGGGCGGCGGAGATGCAGCAGCGGCCTGGCCGGGGCCCACAGGCCGAGGCGCAGCTGAAGTTCCTGGGGCCAAATCCATAGCCCACAGAGCTGAAACCACAGGTCATGCTGGAGACAGAGAGGAGTTGAACAGTGGAGAAACTGGCAGAGAGGACTGAGCCAAAGGCCTGTGTTCCCTGGACTGCACAGCAGGTCCTTTTATGCACCAGGGGCAGCTGGCATTAAAAGGAACAGCAAAGAGACAATAGCTGCATTTTATTGGCTTGGCATCATTCTGGCCTCTTAAGAGCCAATCCAGCTTGCCTCTTCAGTGTAGCTGTGTCAACAACCCTTGGCCACAGGCCTGTTTCATCTTCAAAGCTCTTTACAAGCTTCCTAACACCTCTCCCCCTCCCATGGCTACTGGTGAGGAGAGGGAGAAGCGCTCCTGGAAGCATTGGCTGGACCATGCTCCCCCAGTGGGCCAGGAAGAGTCACACTGGCTGGAGTCTACTTGTTGAATCCTCTTCTGGATGAGGCACAGTTGGGTCTGTTCTTGCTTTGGATTGACCTGTGAGTCTGAAAGAGGGGATATGCTCCCCCCACCAATTCTTTGTTCTGGGCTTCTTTGCTTTCCACTAGTTCCAAAACCCCATCCTTTTCTTCATGGTTAATGTCACCCTTTTCTAACTATTTCATGGATGGAGCGGGTGTAGAAATTTTGGAGGGAGTGAGGTGCCTTTGCTATTGGTATTCATAGGAATAAAGAAACCCTGGCACCTTAGCTAGGACAAGGGGATAACTGAGAGTCAGGGTATCTGTCAGATTTTGGGATATGATGACTAGTGTAGTACCCTAGAGGCCTTAGTTGACAGGGTTCAATCAGAGAAAGCTCCTTGGATAGACTGGAGTAGTATTAGGATGGATGGCATGAGGATAAGGTTGGGAGGAGATAAGAAAGGAGTCTGGCTGTGACTTGGAGGCACAACTCTATATGAAATCATTCATTCCTTCATGCAGTCAGAAGAGACATGAGATTTTGGTGGTGAGAGAAGGTAGGAAGCACAAAGTACCAACATCTGACCAGTGACAGGGGGAAACACCATTGATAGAAAGGAGGCCCTGAGGTGTCGGGCAGTAGCACAGTGGGTTAAGCACAGGTGGACCAAAGCACAAGGACTGGCATAAGGATCCCGGTTCGAGTCCCCAGCTCCCCACCTGCAGGGGAGTCACTTGACAAATGGTGAAGCAGGTCTACAGGTGTCTATCTTTCTCTCCCCCTCTCTGTCTTCTCCTCCCCTCTCTATTTCTCTGTCCTATCTAAAATAAAATAAAATAAAATAAAATAAAATAAAATAAAATAAAATAAAATAGGAGGCCCTGAATGTCCAGGCTGGAGAGTTGGGGTGTGATAAAGGGATATGAGGGAATCCCTTGGAAGCTCAGCAGGGAAGTTAAACAATGGAGGTGGGTGTATACCAGGAGGGGTAGAAGATGCTTGAGATGGGGTGTCACCAGGCTCCTAAAAATCCTCACTTCCTCCCCTCTGAGGACACCTGGTGTGAGAAGTGGTCCCTGGCTAAGCTCCTTCAATATGTCCTTTTCTCCCTTTGAGTTTTGACTAGCAAGGGCATTCATGGATGGCTAGTGGGACTGAGCCAGAAGGTTCTTTAACCTGAGGCTCTGAGCCCATAAATCCTTTGGAGAGCACACCTCTTGCCTGTCTTTGTATTTGAGGATGACTCCTCAAGGGAGCTGTGTCCTGGCCAGTCACAGCCAAGTGCTGACCCAGCTGGGGATAAAAATAGTCCTGAACACATCTTGCCAGTGTCTCACCTTTTGCCCTCTCAGCACCCTTGCAGGGTGTGTGGACTGTTAGTCTAGGTTTTTGGAGGTAGAAGGGGAACTGATGGTGATGTGGAAATCATTGAGGGAGCTGAGCAATATTGTTATGGCAGGGCAAAGATTCCTGTAAGACCTTGGGATAAAGGATAGATCGTCACAGACTCTTGTATCTGGAATAAGACTCTGGGGGTTCCAGTGGCTGGTGGGATAGGTGTTTCAGGAAAGACACACAGGAACCAAGGGGTGGTGGTCAGGGATGGCCAGCTCTAGCTGAATGGCTGGTGGGGTTTGAGGAACATTTAATGGGAGGAGGTACTGGTGGATATTTTTAAGCTAATTCAGGCTAGGGAGATAGCATAGTAGGTACACAACAGATTCATGCCTGGATATCTAAGGTCCCAGGTTCAGTCCCAAACACCACCAAGATGAACAGGAGCTGAGCAAAACAAACAAATAAATGAACAACCAGATCTTTCTCTTCTTTTGCTTCAACCTACAAAGGAACTTATGGGCACCTGGAAAGTTCTCCATGAATATCCAATGGTTCTGGGAGGCTGATTAACTAGGAAGACAAAGGAGGACATCCAGGAGTGGGATCAGGGGCTGGGGGTGGCAAATCCTCTCATTGTCATGTTGGCAAATGTTCCCACACTCCTGTCTCAATGGGGACCCTTCACTGAAATGTGTGTGTAGGTAGGGGTCTCCTTGCAAAGATATCTGCTTGCTTGGATTGGGGAAGTCCTAGGTGTGTCCAGAATGGCAGTGTGGATTACAGAGACGAAAAATCATGACTTGAAGTCCAGCTATGCCACATACTAGCTGTGTGACCCTGGCCAAGTGATGTTTCTGGTTACCTTACCTATAGAATGTAAATGGTAATCCATGCCTACCTGGGCTGGTGGGGTGCTTATGGGAGTGCCTGAAGGTCTCCTGTCCTACTCCAAACTGACTAGGTGACTGTACTGAGCTTTGCAAAGGGACAGTGTACCTGGGCAGTGAGGTGCCACTCCTGTGTGAGCAGAAGGCGGCATGGCAGCTTTACAAGGCGATTGTGGTCAGCCCAGAAAGCCTTAATTAGGACACCTATTCACAAATGGCTCAGAACAAAGAGAAATGCAGAGGATGAGCCCCTTGATGACAGGAAGATGACAAAAGGACAACAGAGGCTGACAGGTTGTGTTTTCCATCTGGCCTTCAGCTTGGCTATAAAGGCAGTACTGAGCTTCAGACTGGTTCATTTGTAAGACTTGCACCTCATGTCTGCCTGGCACACAGGAGGCATATTTATCCTGCTGTTCAGAGCCTGCCTTCTGCCTGCCTCCCTCAGACTGCCTATGGCTCCCACCCACCCTTATTCATGGTTCTTTATTTCCCAGTGTGCCAGTCCACAGGCAACCGACCTGGCTTGCTTTGGCTATTTTTTGTTAATATTTGTGCACCTCCTAATTTCTTGTGTATAAATAGTGGATTTATGACCAACAACATTTGTAAATATTTTTATTTACTTATTTGTTATTGGATAGAGACAGAGAAATTGAAAGAGGAGGGGGAATAGAGAGAGGAAAAGAGACAGAGAAGAACCTGTAGCTCTACTTGACTATTTGTGAAGCTTTTCCACTGCAGGTGTGTGTGTGGGGAGATCAGGGGCTTGAACTCGGATCCTTGCACACTTTAATGTGTACACTTAACCAAGTGCACCACCACTTGGCCCCAGAACATTTGTAAGTAGATCTTTGTGCATATCTCCACTAACTTATTTAAAACCATTCCTGGCATCTGAAGAATTAGCTCACCTTGTGGGGTATATGCCTTGCAAGCACGAGACCCAAGTTTGAACCCTAGCACCACATGAGAGTATTATGGCACTACAGGAAATTGGGATGCATTGGATCGACCTTCCCATGGTGCATCCCGTGAGTACCCACTCATTGGGGAAACTAATGATCCTTCCTAGCCGACTGAATCCACATGGACCCCAGTCACTTTCAAAGCCAGCAACAAGCAGCTCCTGACAGCTTTCAAGCTGTTGGTCCTGCTCTTCGAGTCCTCCAACTTAATGTTGAGGGGCTGTCCTTCGCCAAACGCGTTATCTTCGCCCACCCTGTTCAGTGCTTGACATCTTGTCATCCAATCTGGTCTCCTACGCCTACACTGAACTTCTCTGTTCCAGACTCTTGGAAACAGAGTTGGCAGTCAGCTGAGATAAAGAACAAACACCTCATCACAGACCCCTGCAAGCGTCAACCCGGCTTTGACCTAGCACGTTATGATTGGGCCCTCCTTAATCGCTATCGAACAGGCCATGGCCGGTGCGCCGCTATGTTCCATCGCTGGGGAGCCAGAGATGACCCGAACTGCCCCTGCGGCTACAGACAGACTATGAAACACATAGTCAACGACTGCCACCTCTCCAGATTCAAAGGAGGTCTCGAAACTTTACATCAGGCTCAACCTGATGCTGTTGACTGGCTACGGAAGAAGGGCAAATGCTAGAAGAAGAAGAAGGGTGTACTACGAGAGGGGGCGGAGCAGAAACACATCATGAACCAGTGGGGATTAAACCAACGCCCTACAGTGGTTATGTAAATAGAATACAGTGGCTATGTAAATAGAATACAGTGTTAAGCAGGGGGTATTAAACCAATGAAACAGAAGGAGTCTTAGAAGCAGAATTAGAAGCATCCCAACACAAAGCAAGTATATGGAGAGAGGGTAGGATTCATTAGTCTTTAGACAATGCAGAGCAGAACTACTGGGATTTATTTATTTATTTAATTTATTATTGGATAGAGACAGAGAGAAATTGAAAAGAGAGGGAGATACAGAGGGAGAGAGACAGAGAGACATCTACAACCTTGCTTCACCACTTATGAAACTTTCCTTCTGCAGGTGGGGACCAAGGTCTTGAACCTAGGACCTTATGGACAATAATGTGTGTGCTTAGCCAGGTGTGCCACCACCTGGACCCTGGGAATTTTTCTATAGCCCGAACACTCAGGATTAGAAGGAGGATCTCACCAACTATGGATAGGGAGGTAGAGGGCAGGAACCTGTGTACACAGGGAGTGGGAGTGTTCTGGAAACAATACAGCCTAGAGCAGTGAGTTTAGACATATGCAAACCCTGTGCCCCAACAGCCCCACTGCTGAGGGAAACTCAGCCCCCCATCCAAAAGCAGTTCTCATGCAAGGATAAGATAGCCAATTCATTGAGGTTTTATTTGTGGCAGCATGAAGTTGGAGGCAACCTAGATGACTATAGATTGACTGAAGATATGTAAAAGATGACAAATTTCATATTATGGAACAGAATGCAGAAGACAGGAGCAATAAAGTCCATGTACTTACAACTGAGTACTGAATTAAAAATAGCATCAGAGCCAGGCCATCTGTATCAATAAAATATACATGTGATACATATGCCAAAAATATTACACTGCTACTTATAATAAGTATACATTTGAGGTTTGTTTTTTTATCAGAGCACTGCTCAGTTCTAGGGATTGAATCTGAGACATCTTAATAAAGTCCTGTGTGCTACAACTGTGCTACAGCTCCAGCCTCTGCTATTACACCCCTATGGACAATATTACACTCATTACTTGCTGGTATCTTAAAGAGGAGAGTCATCAGAGGGGATATGAAATGAACGGCAGCAGATTAAAACAGAGAGGGAGCTTCAATGGACTGGTAAGAGCAGTCACAGAAACTGAAGAATGGACTCAACTCTGCCAAACATGTCCAAAAGACAGAAAAAAAAAATACAGAGAGAAGAACCTAGGTGATGCGCTTGTTTCCATGAACCAGCTTGAGGACTACGTTGAGGAGCCATTCAGGGTCTCTGCCTGGTCACATGCATCTTGGAGGTAGATGTCTAGGCAACTAAGCCTGTCCAGGCGGAGGCTGGATCAGGGGAAGGAAGTCTGGTGCATAGGCTGTTAGGAAGTCAACATCTGCTGCTGGTGGCTGCAGTTCACCTAAAAATTGGTGGGTTGCCACTGGGAGAATGGGGAGAATGAAAAATTCAGGCAGAGAAGAACCAGGGAAACCACATGATCAACCTGAGAGGGCTTCCTGGAGGAAAAGGGCTTCCTTCTGGAGGGCTTCCTCTGGAGGAAAAGATGCCATGAGGTGCCATCTGCAGCTAGGACAGTGTGCCCTCTAGTGGGACCAATGTGGCAGCCCAAGTAATGCAGGTCTGAGGCACCTTTGCAGCTGATGACTCACACAGCCCACAGACTTCTCTGAACCATAGAGGTCAGAGTTCTGGCCTGTGAAATGTGTCGCCTAGTCATGCAAGAGGTAGGAACTGAATGGGCTCCTAGGAGAGACCAGAAAGGGGGTAATTATGAGGGTGTCTGGACAAGGATTGCTTCCTGTTTGTCTTCTGAAAGTTCCTCTCCTCTGGCAAGTCTTCTGAACTTCTGCAGTTAGGAAATTCTGGGAACATGTGGGTGTGGGGTGTGGACCACACCACCAGGCAGACAGCTGCCCCCATATCACCCACCAGGCTGGGCAGCCCTGTAAGTGACCCTTATGCAGAGCTCAATGTTGAGTCCCTGCCACTCAGCCCACTGATATGTCAAAAAGACTTATTTATTTATTTTCTAAAATTCTTTTTAAACTTTTTTTTATTATTATCTTTATTTGTTAGATAGAAACAGCCAGAAATTAGGAGGGAAGGGGAGATAGGGAGAGAGACAGAGAGACACCTCAACCAAGGTGAGGTACCACCTGGCCCCAACTTTCTTATTTATTAACAAGAGAGAGAAAGGGGGGGGGAGAGAGAGAGAGAGGGAGGGAGGGAGGGAGAGAGAGAGAGAGAGGAACCAGAACATCACTCTGGCATATGTGACCCTGGGGGCTGAACTGAGGACAAGTCCGGTGCTCTACCCATTGTACTACTTCCCAGGCCACTAAGCCCACTGATTGTCTTCCATCTGATTTGCTCACCCCATCCCAACCCAAATCATCGTTCCCCAGTAGTCACAGCTGCCATCACACTCCTTACTCTCCTCCCCTAGAAAGGACTACACTTGCATTTCACAGGACTCCTAGTAGGGCTGGGTCTTAGGGTCTTGAGTGCTGTCTGGTCAGCAGAGTCTCCTAGAAGTAGTGAGGGGGATCAGATGGGCCATCCTCCCCTGCTTGTGGGCTGAGCCACCACTCTAGATACTGAGCATGCAGGGGTGCTCCCTGAGAGCACAGAGGTGGCTTAGGAGAAGAGAATGGCTGTCTCTGCAGAGTCCTGCCCAGACTACAGATTCTCAGGGAAAGAAAACACCAGCTTTTAGGCTGCTAAGTTCTGGGTAATATTTTCACATGGCTAGAATGGACACTGACTAGGTTCTGTAACTTACAATCCTGCTTGATTATTACAATCATCTTATTCTAGAATTTAATATAGATAGACAAGATAGATGATAGATAAGTATTATTCCATGATATGCAGTGTTGGGGATTGAACCCAGGGCCTCACACATAGCAGCCTCCTTAGCTTATTTTTTTATTCTCTATTATTATTATTATTGAGATAGACAGGAGAGAATGAAGAGAGAGGAAGAGACAGAGCGAAGAGACAGCACAGTACTGCTCCCCTGTTCATGGAGGACCCCCTCCCCCCAGCCAACCTACATTCCCCAGTGCTATCATCGTGCTCCTGTGTGGTGCCAGAGCTCAAACCCAGGTCCTCACATTCAGCAAAGTGTGTGTCCTACCTGGTTAGCTATCTCCCAGACCCTCATAAATACTTGTGATTCGACCCCCAAACCTCTGTGTCCTAAAGTCTATTACCCACTCACTTACTGCTCAAAGTGCCTGGGCCTCAGATGTGCTGGGACCTTGACTAGGTTGTCAGCTCAGCCCCTCCTTTCACAGACTGGGGAATGCCTCAGAGGAGGGGGTGAGAGGCTGTTGGCCATACTGTGGCTCAAGGCTAAGATGAACTGAGACCAGAAACCTATGGTTGGGAGGCCAGCACTATCTCCCATTTAATTTTCTGGGTGAACTCCAGCCCTGTGAGTGGTGTGTCTGTAGACCTTGACGATGTTCAGGGAAGGGCAGAGGGCTCACTCTTTGCCTCTCTTGCCTCTTTCTGATTATTTCTGATGTGAAACTGTGTCTTGCATGGCAAGGTCTGCAGGGAGGTGGAGCTTACCTGCTACCACTGGGTGCTCACTGGAGGTCTTTTCTCACAGTGGGTGTCAGCTTTGCCCATGAAGGCTATGGGGATACCCTGAGTGCTTGTCATGAAAGAGTGGCCCTGAGGACTCTCCCTTTCTACTCTAGTCTCTTGCTCTTACTTCCTCTGGAACTCCAGCCACACACACAGTGGCACCAGAAATAGCAGCTCTTCTGACCTGATATTTGGCCTTAACCATTTCCCTGAGTGGAGGCCCGGTGACTCAACAATGATAATACTGAAGTTTCAGGCACTGCATGAGTACCAGGGACGAGATTGTGCTTTGTCTCTCCTTTTCTGGGCTTGGGACAGGATGATCTTTCCTTGACCCTTGGTGTGTGTTGAGAACACAGCACACTTAGTGGTGAGAAAGATGGATTATGGGGCCTGAACATACTTAGCATATGGCTGACATCTGCTGATGTCAAGCACATATGACAGACGTATGCAAACTCACAAGGAATTGTGGGTATAGGAAGTTACTACTTAAACAAGTGTCTGGTGGAAATGGACCTCTTTTCCTGCTTGCCTTTTCCCAGGCTGTCTTTGTCTTTTCCTCTCCCATCTTTTCCTTGGGCCCATGAAGCTGTTTCCCTAGGACCTGTGTGACTTGTGTCTATATGCTGGTAAACTAAGTTAAAAAGACTCATGGTTCCACACCACTTGGCTAGCCTGTCTTTTCTTCTTTGCTTATTTTACTGCCCTGATTTTTTTTAATTAAAAATTTTTTTTAATATAATTTATTGCATAGAGGCAGCCAGAAATTGAGAGGGGAGGGGATGATAGAGAGGGATAGAAACAGAAAGACACCTGTAGCCTCTCTTCACCACTTGCAAAGGTTTCCCTTTGCAGGTTGGGGGGGCTCAAACCCAGATCCTTGAGCCACCCAGCCTCCATGCCCTGTTTTTTGATGTACCTAAATAAACCACATTGTAATAAACGTCTTAGTTGATAAACCAGCAGAAGCTACCAGACATCTTTGTTTTAGTTACCATAGGTGTGTGACTGACTGGTTCCAGCCAATGAATTGCAAGCAAAGGGAATGTGGCCAGTTCCAACTCAGACAGGGGGCGATGAGTGTGTTAAAGTCATAAAGTCTGTTCTTCTTCTTCTAGCGTTTGCCCTTCTTCCGTAGCCAGTCAACAGCGTCAGGTTGAGCCTGATGTAAAGTTTCGAGACCTCCTTTGAATCTGGAGAGGTGGCAGTCGTTGACTATGTGGGTCATAGTCTGTCTGTAGCCGCAGGGGCAGTTCGGGTCGTCTCTGGCTCCCCAGCGATGGAACATAGCGGCGCACCGGCCATGGCCTGTTCGATAGCGATTGAGGAGGGCCCAATCATAACGTGCTAGGTCAAAGCCGGGTTGACGCTTGCAGGAGTCTGTGATGAGGTGTTTGTTCTTTATCTCAGCTGACTGCCAACTCTGTTTCCAAGAGTCTGAAACAGAGAAGTTCAGTGCTAGATGGTGATAGTACTGTAGAGAGGAAGAGTGGAGCAGGAAGTGAAGACTCAGGAGACCCAGAGAGAAGGGAGTTCAGCTGTCACCCTGTGGTCTGTAGGGCTCACTGAGGAGGTGCTACTGAAGGGAGAGTCTTCAGGGAGTATGCGGGCAGAGGAAAGAGCTGGTGCAAAGGATAGAGGGATGAGTAGACCTGGGGTGTTTGTGCCAAGAAGGAGAAGGCCATTGTGGTTTCAGGTGGACAGACAGGAGAGAAAGTGTTCTTAGAGTGGCAAACTGCCACTTTTGATAATCATGGGGGTGGGTGGGGAATGGCTAGCAGGTGCAGAGAGGACTGGGCTGTGCAAGACCATGCATGGTGTACTCAGATTTACTCCCTCAGCATCTAGGTGAAGGCCTTGCCCAATGAATGAGGACACCCCTTCCTGACCAGCTACCTGGCGCAGCTCCAGAGCTGGTGCACAGTGAAGGATCCAGCTATATGTGGGGCCTTGATGAAAGGCTCCAGATTGTGGCCATTCCCTCCTGTGTCCAATCTCTCCAGTTCTAGCCAGGCTTCCAGAGGACCTGATACATGCTTAGTGGAGACCAGGCATGAGTTTGGAATCCTGGGGCAATAATACCAACTTGAGTAACTGGGTCATAAAGGGACAGGCAGTTAAGAGCAGCCACAGAGAAAGGGCTGGAAGGGACCCATGGCACATGCGGTCACATAGAAGGAGGTGCCAGGCATCCCTGCAGCCTCTCGTGGGGAATGTGATCTGCCTGGAGGCTGTGGGCCCTCAGTGGAAACAGGACCCCTGGAGTCTCAGGATTGTGCTGGCCCTGCTTCTGCTTGTCTCTGAGGCATACTGGTCCCAGACGTACTCACAGGCTTCAGGGAAGCCAGGGGTTTGTTCCCAGGTCTGTAGGTTGGAAAGGCTGGCAAAGTTTTATAGTGAAGAAGGGTCCACTCACTATTCCCTTTGCTTTTAAAGGAGACAAGCCTCAGTGCTCCTCCAGGCCTGCCTAGCGGGAGATTCCCACGCTCATAAACAGCATTAATAACTTTCTCCTGCCTTTCATGCTGTTGGGAGGCTGGGCCTTGGCCCAATAAAAGGCAGGAGTACTACCAGGTCTCCTGCAAGAAGGAACCCTTGGCCCCTCCATTGTTCTGGGGCTACCCTCAAAGAGAGCATGGCAAGCCGTTCCTACCACATTAGCTTTGGCTGTGTGGCCAGAAACTTCAGTTCCTGCTCTGCCGTGGTGTTCAAACCTGGGGCTCGAGTCTATCCAAACCATGGGGCCAGTCCTGAGAGGCCAGGCTATAGGCGATTCCAGGGCTTTGGCAGTCTCAGTCTGTGTTCAGCTGGGTCCCCACGGATTGCTCTGAGTTATGGCTGGCCCTCCGTAGTGGGGGAAGCTTTGGCTACAGGGCAGGGGGCCTTTGTGGGCCCAGCCCTCCCTGCATCACAACTGTGACCATCAACGAGAACCTCCTCACACCCCTCAACCTGGAGATCGACCCCAACGCCCAGTGCGTGAAGCAGGAGAAGAAGGAGCAGATCAAGTGTCTCAACAACAAGTTTGCGGCCTTCATTGACAAGGTGGGTCTGTGGCTGGGTCCCTGAAACTGTGGCTCATGCAGGAGCAAGGGGCTTGGGGGCCAGTAATAGGCAGGGCTCAAACTTCCGGAATCCCAGCCCTGCTATAGATGAATGCATGACCCTAGGAAGGACGTTCAGTTGGGGTCCTTGCTTTGAAATGTTGCTGTGAAGGCCAAATGCCTGATGGACAAGAACCTGCCAGGCAGAACAGGAAGTTGCCTTGCTGCCGCTGACCTTGTGCGTCAGGAGTTGAAGTTGTGTCTATGATCCCATCACTCTCAGTCAAAGGGTGTGACTGGGGTGATCTCCTCTTCTCTGGTTGCTGTCTGATCTCTCTCCTGGAGGAGATGCCAACATCTCCCACATGGAGAGCAGAACCAAGCTGAAGAGGGGCGGGCACCTCCATTTCTGCTCCTTCTTGACAGGGGCAGTGTGTGTGTGTGTGCATGTGTGCATGTGTGCGTGTGTGTGTGTGTGTGTGTGTGTGTGTGTGTGTGTGTGTGTGTGTGAATTCCTCCACACATCCATAGATTAACCAATAAGTTGAGAAGCTTGAGGGAAGAGTTAGGGAAGGGCTGCCGAGCTCTACTTCTTGCTCGGATTGTACTTCCTCAGCCTGCACACACAGTCTGGCTCCCTTTGACCCTGTGAAGCTCTCTCTGAAAGCTCACAGCCCGATCTTTGGGTGAGGTCATTCAGGAAGCCCAGGGGAGCAAAGGCACATTTTCCAGGGCTGAATGGTATCCAGGTTTGTACCAGTGCTTTGAAAGAAGGCACACACTGTGGTGGTAGTGGGTGGGAACTTTGCTCCCTGAAAAACATCAACACCTGGGATGGGCATGTCTGTAGAAGGCACTTGTGTCCATTCCTAACATCATTGGTCATGCATCCAAACTTCTTATTCTGTCTCTGGCAAAAAGAGGCTAACTCCAGAGTCATGCAGGTTGCTTACTGCACAGAGATATCCAGCAAGGTGTGTGTGTGTGTGTGTGTGTGTGTGTGTGTGTGTTTGTATGTAGGGGGCACTTGAAATTGAGCTGACACTCTGGTCTTTCAGCTAGGGGCTGTACCAGCCTGGAGATGTCCCTTTTCCCTAGTTTTCACGAGGCCCACATCTGCAGCTCTGTCTTTTGCAAGGGGTAGGTTCCTCCTAACAGGATGAGCCCCGAGTGGGTGATATGATGATGTGGTGAGGCTGAGCCTGCACAATAGGCAAGGCCTGAAGCTGCCCCTGAACTTGTACTTGTCTGCACAAACCCAGGACCTTTAATACAATCAAGGCCTGGAATGTTATCCCCATAAACATGGGTGATGGACAGCTGCTTTATACTTGGCTGGCACTCCTGGCATCTTAGGGGTTTAGGGGGATTTCACTGGGCCTACAGATCATTTGGGTGAGCCAAGCTGAGAGACTTTTCATCTGGAGGGACATGCTGCTGGAACTTCCCCCCCCCCATGCTGGTCTAGCAGTGCTGGGGCCTCTCCAAGGTCAAGATTACGAGTCTTCCTTTCAATCACTCAAATATGGGCAATGAATTAGATTTTTTCTTAGAAACTGTCCAGGGCTAATCAAACATGCCTTGGATCAGCATGGGCTAGAGAGACCCCACGTACAGTTGCTGGTATATCTCTAGAGCCTCAGCTGGTATATCTCTAGAGCCTCAGCTTACTGGGAGGCTCAGAGGGAGGCAAGGAGGGTTTGAACTCTTGACCTGGCTTTTCTCTCTGGGGCTCCCAGCCAGGTGGGAGCCATGGTGGTTGTTTTTAAAATCACTGCCACAAAAATGCCCACGAACTTAGCAACTTAAAGCAATAAGTCTTTAGCAGGTGGGGAGATATTGCAGCTAGTAGAGTGTTGACCTTGTGTGCCTGAGCCTCACAGTTCAGTCCCAGCACTGCATATGCCAAAATGATGTTCTGACTTGTCTCTCATATCTGTGAATAAATTAGATCTTTAAAGACAACAAGGCAATTTTACTTTCTCATCAGCCTGAAACCTTCACTCTTCTGTCCTCTACTTCTACTTGAAAAGACCCCTGTGACTGACTACCTGGGCAATACTTGGATAATTTAGACTAGTTGCAAAGTTGTGAACTTAATTCAGCTTTTAGGGTTCCTTTTGCCTCACACTGTAAAGTGTCACAAGCTCCATGAATTAGGACATGAGCATCTTTTAGGGTTTATTTGTGCCCTACCTTGAAGATCTATTTCTGTAGAATCAGATGTTATTTTGTTCTGTGCAGAATAAATGCATTGTTTGCACTTTTGGGGGAGGTGAGTTCTCTGGGAGGGCATTTGTGATATAGGATTTCAGACACTGCAAAAATGATTTTGTCTGTGGGGCAAAGCACAGGCTGTTGCAAGTCAGAGGTCATCCCCAAGGGTGGAGAGTGCTCTGGCAGCCCCCCCCACCCCCCCACCAGGCTGTTCTCTCTGAGTGTCTCCCCTCCCTGGCTGCAGGTGCGCTTCCTGGAGCAGCAGAACAAGCTGCTGGAGACCAAGTGGCAGTTCTACCAGAACCGCCAGTGCTGTGAGAGCAACCTGGAGCCGCTGTTCAGTGGCTACATCGAGACGCTGAGGCGGGAGGCCGAGTGTGTGGAGGCTGACAGCGGGAGGCTGGCCGCGGAGCTCAACCACGTGCAGGAGGTGCTGGAGGGCTACAAGAAGAAGTGAGTGTGACCCAGCTGGGCGTGGTTGATGGAACAGGGAAGGTCTTCAGTGGGTCTCCACAGGTCTCCTGGGGGCAGAGAGGGCTGAGGTCAGGGTCATTCCAGGTCACTTGTCAGACAGTTCTACTTTATCATCTGCTCTGTCTTCAGCTCCTACCACTTATAGCTCCTTCTGGAAAGAGGGGACTTTTTTTTTTTTTTTTTGGAGAGTATGGCTTCCATCCTTGGAAGGAGGGAACATACCTCCAAGGCATGGACTGACCCAGAGAGGGAGAGAGGAACCAGCAAAACAGGCAAGCAGAGATCAATAGGGCTGGAGACTACAGAACTTGGGAGCAGCTAGTACTCAGATGGGTGGAAGCAAAGATGATCTGGCTGGTGTCATTTGATATATCTGATAAACCCGGCTTGTTCTTTTATTCACTCTGCAGAGAAATCACGTTGCTGATCTGCAAGCTTCTGCTATCAAAAGGTCTACGTAAATCTTTTGTATTAGGCTCATTAGTTTGGCTGTTACCTAGTTTAAACTCAACATACCACTGTGTTAACTTATCCCACACCCCCCCCTCCAGTAGACACCAAATGAGGGGTGATTTGTAACATGATCAGGCCTGTAAGTGCTTACTGGAAGCCACTGGAATTCTGGGCTATCAGGTTGGAGCATCCAGGTGGACACAGCAGTGGGTTTTCCTTTCCCTTGGGGGGGATGCACATGCAGACACCATCCCCAGTGCATGGGTGTCAAGGCTTGCCTCCCACTGGGGCATGAGGGCAGGTAATTACAGTGCTCAGAGTTTATAGCAGCCCAAATGACTGTCATTAAGAAGCTGTGAAAACCCATGCTCTGGGAACTCTGGTCTCCCTTGCTGGTCTTGGGGCCAGAGCTGCAACAGAGACAAAAACCTCCTGGGCAAGAAGAGTGGGGCCAGGCTAGGAGAGGGGGCTAACCTGGCAGTCTGGGCACAGAGGCTTTGCTGCCAAGAATTAAAGTCAGTGGATGTTGGAGGATGGAGAAAGGACTATCATAAGAATAATTTTGGCTTGCGGGGGGAGAGATGTGGGAGGTTGCACACATAGTATGAAGTGCGAGGACCCTTGCAAGGATCCTAGTTCAAATCCCTGGCTCACCGCCAGCAGTGGGGTTGCTTCACAAGTGGTGTAGCAGGTCTGCAGCTGTCTATCATTCTCTCTCCCTCCTCTCTCAATTTCTCTCTGTCCTAGCCAGTAAAAGCAAGAAAGGAAGGAAGGAAGGGAAGGAGAGAGGAAGAAAATGACCACCAGGAGCAGTGGATTTGTAATGTGGGTACCAAATCCCAGCAATAACCTTGGAAGCAAAAAAAAGACTTTGGGGGACTGGGTGCTGGTGCATCTGATTGAGCACATGTGTCACCATGTGCGAGATCCAGGTTCAACTCCCTGGTCTCCACCTGCAGGGGAAAGCTTCATGAATGGCAAGGCAGGGCCACTCTTTCTCCCTCCTTATATCCCCCTTTCATTTCAGTTTCTCTCTGTTCTATCACATAAAAGAAGGAACAATAAAAGGAAAGCAGAAGCCACTAGGAGTGGTGGATTCATCATGCAGACCCTAGGCCCCAGTGATGACCCTGGTGACAATAATAATAAAAAAGAATGACTTGGTGGATATTTATGTTCTGTTTATTTATTTATATTGGGGTTCCCAGGGTCTTTGGAGTACTTGTCTTTTATTTAACCACAAAATATTAACTGTTTTACTACATACCCAGCAGCTTTCCCCCAGAGGCAGAGAGAGAGAGAGAGAGAGGGAGAGACAGACAGACAGAAAGACAGACAGAGAGAGAGAGAGAAGATGACTTGCTTCAGGGTTTGCAGTGACTTCAGTCCTATCTTGTACTTGGACCAGAAAGTGGGAACTCAGATTCCCTGTCCAGTATCTCTTTAGTGGGTTCCTTGTGGCTGAGAAAGGAAAATCTAGAGCTGTCAAGTCTCTTCTCCCAAGTCATGCAGGAAGCCAAGGGCAGGACCAGCAAGGATGGAAACCCCTAGGTTCAGCTGGTCAGCTCCAGAGTCTGTGCACCTGTGTTCTTTCTTCAGGCATGAAGAAGAGGTGGTCCTCAGAGCGACAGCTGAGAATGAGTTTGTGGTGCTAAAGAAGGTGAGTGACTCTTCCCACACTGGAGGGATGACACCTGGGATGTTGGATGCTCTGAAACTGGGCATTGAACTCTCATTGAGTTCATTTCAATCCACAAGTAATGGAAGGCTCTCAAGTTCCTTGACAAGTTCAGGGGGGGCATTGCATATGACTGGGACAGTCACCTGAGCCCCTTGTAGAGCCCAGACTGTACCAATAGATGCTTCTTAGTGAGGATGCCTCAGCACTCTGCTTTGGCTTGGTGTTTCCTAATCTCCATGAGTAGCTGAAGTGGCCACTTGGATGTCTGATTCTCTCTGCTGACATCACAGATTACAGGATAGGGAAGTGGTGCTGGGGTACTGACTCATTTTACTCATCACTTTGCAAGTTGTTCTCCTCATTCGGTGCCATTGCAGATGATGAAAAGGCAGAGGGAAACACTGCTAATGGATTTCCCCCTTGGGTTAGTTGGGGAATAAGGTCTTTGGCCACATCTTTTGTTAAAGACACTTGTGGTCACCAATTAGCTATCGGATTGTAAATGGATGCTCTCTAACAGATTGCTGCTAGATACCTTATTTGTGAGGAGCCACAGGATGGCAAAAGGGCAGGTAGAATCTCTGCCTAGAGAGGTGTAACTTTCAGCTTTGGCAGGAGGGTCAGCTCCTTGGGGATTGGGTGGCACCAGGCAGAACACCAGGACACCGTTCCTGCTGGGAGGCATTCATTGTGGTACCCACATGCTCCATAGGCTGCTTGCCTGGAAGGTGGCAGCCTAACACCTTGGGTTCTGATATTAGACTGCCAACTTGATCAAGGTCTGGGGGACTCTGAAAGAATTGAGGGCAAGGCTGGAGGAGCCATATATCCCTCCACTTCCTAGCCCAGGGGTCCCTCAATGTGGTGGTAGATGGCAAAGGCCGGTCCCTTCTGGAGGGCCCCAAAGAAGTCCAGGTTAGACATGGGAAGGAGGGGCACTGTATGACCTCATACATCTGCTGTCTGTCTCCACCAGGATATAGACTGTGCTTACTTGCACAAGGCTGACCTGCAGGCCAATGTGGAGGCCCTGAAGGAGGAGACATGCTTTCTGTGGTCCCTCTATAAGGAGGTGAGTCTCTCCTATCCCCAGAAGAGTCCATGAGGGTTCGGGCTGTGGCCACATTCCCAGAACAAGTTGTCAACTTCTTACTCCTCTAGGGCCTTCTGTGACTACAGATTTTTCTCTTGCTCAGGCCTCCTTTTTATGCGTGAGGTCTTTCCTTTAAAGTGACTTGAAGCACAACGTGGAGATCTGATAGTATAGGTGTAGGAGCACAGATATAGTAATGGTAGATCATTCTAGCAGTGTGCACACCTCGCTAGAAAACCCAGTTCTCTGTGTCTGGCTATTACCTGCTTTGCCACTAGACAGAGAGCTACTGCTGGTCCAGAGAGCTCAGGCCCTAGGCCAAGAAAGCCAGTTTGTGTTTGTCCATCAAAACCTGCCTCTATTCATCCGGACTTATTTTTTGTGGGGCTTTATGGGGGTGGAGGTGGGGGTTTCGTGCCTGCTTGATTCCACTGCTCCTGGTGAAGAGAGATAGAGAAGGGGGGTGCAGAGAAAGAGACACATAGATAAGGAGAACACTGTCCTACTGCAGGTGATGCTTCCCCTATGTGTGGTGATCCCATACAGTGCTGGGGGCTCAGACATGGGTCCTTGCTCATGGTGAAGCCTGCACTCTACCTATCTCCTAGGTGACCTATCACTTGACCCCAGTCCATTCAGACTTTAATGGAATTCCATCTAACTTCTTGCCTTGAAGCCATGGTCCACATTCCAGCCTGTTCTTTTCTTAAAGAAATGCTTTGATCATTTATTGTTATTTCTAGTCATTTTCTACTTTATTTCTAAAAGTTTCAGAGTCCTGGACTATTGTTCTGGATTCCATGAGAAGACAGGAGTCAGAGGGGGATTTGGAGCTGAGAGCACTGCTGCTGTTTCCAACAGGAAATCCAGCTCCTACAGTCACAGATCTCTGACACCTCAGTGGTGGTCAAGATGGACAACAGCAGGGAGCTTAACATGGACTCCATTGTGGCTGAGATCAAGGCTCAGTATGATGACATTGCCAGCCACAGCTGGGCTAAGGCTGAGTCCTGGTAACCAAGGTAACCCAGAGGGTTGAGCAAAAACAATCATGAACTAGAAGCTTCCCTCATGGAGGGGTCCCGGTGTTGGTGTAAGCAGAACAGGAAGGGGGAGTGGCTGTCACAGAGCCCCAGACTAGTCTGAGCAGTGTGGGACCACTTTCAGTTTACAGCCCAGCCACATCTCTGTCGCTGGCTGTTTTTTTTCTGCCTGTCTCTGGTCCCACAGTGTGAAGAGATGAAGACTACAGTCACTCAGCAGGGCAAGAACCTCTGCAGAACCAAGGAGGAGCTTAAGGAGCTGAGCCACATGATCCCAAGGCTGACTGCTGAGGTGGAGAAAGCCAAGCAGCAGGCGGGGGACTAGAATTTCTGTTCTGTGGACTGGGGCCTTCCAATCCGCTCCCACTTTCTTCCTTCTTCAAGGGGCTGCTGCTTTCTCTGGAGAGGCTTCTGCTTTAACCACTGGCCTCTGAAGGATTCCATGGTGTCCTAAGCATTTTAAGAAGACAGTTGGTTTGTCTAGCAAACCTACATTTCACTCTCATTCCCTTTCATCTGTCTTTACCAGTTCTCATCTCTAAACACATCCTTGACAGTGTGGTTTATTTTATTTTATTTTTTACATTTTTTTTAAAATTTTTTATTTAAGAAAGGATTAGTGAACAAAAGCATAAGGTAGGGGGGTACAACTCCACACAATTCCCAACACCCAATCCCCATAACCCACCCCCTCCCATGGTAGCTTTCCCATTCTCTATCCCTCTGGGAGCATGGACCCAGGGTAGTTTAGTGCAGAACTTGCCTCTAGATTTCTCTCCCCTCTTTTACTGGACTCCGTAGGCCTCAGCTGATCACTCACCATACTACATTGTTTAAAGGGGGCAGAGGGAGCAGGATGGTGGTGGCGGCAGTGATGCACCTGGTTAAGCACACATGTTACCATGTGTAAGGATCCACGTTCGAGCTCCACTCCCCCTTTCTCTGCAAGGGGAAAGCTTCACAAGTAGTGAAACAAGTACTGTAGGTCTCTCTCTGTCTCTCTCTCTCTGTCTGTCTGTCTCTCTCTCTCCCCTACTCTAATCCCTTTTCCCCTCAATTTCTCTTTGTCTTATCAAATAAAGAAAAAAAGGGGGCCTCAGGAGCTATGGATTTTTTGTGCTGGCATCAAGCCCTAGGAATAAATCTGGGGCTTAATAATAAATAAAATAAAGTTGTACAGATGCACAACTATCTGTGCATGTTTGAAATTTAAAATAATCTATCTTTCATCTTCAATCCTATTCCCATCTTTACTCCCACATAAAATGCTAATAATTCCTAATAACCAGATTTCTGTTCAGAAGTAGAATTTTTAGCTCATTTACCCTTTTATTTTTAAAAAATTGCTTGAGGAACTTCTTGGTAATTTTCATGTTAGCTTCCCCATTCTCACCAGCCACATACAGAGGGCTCTGGTTTTCTTTATCCTTTCCAGGATTTGGCTAGTTTTTTTTTTTTTTTTACCAGCATGAAGTGGTTTGGGTTTTCTTGATGATTAGAGCTATTGAACATATTTTAATTCAACCATTTAATTAATTTTTAATGATGAGATAGATAGATAGATAGATAGATATAGATAGATAGACAGGGACACTGGAAAGACACCTGCAGCACTGCTCCATAACTCATGAAGCTTTCTCCTTACAGGTGGTAGACCTGTTGTATTTTTTTTTTTTTAAGAATTAGGCTATTTATTTATTTTTTCTGCTGAACTGTAAGAGCACTGCTTTGCTTTGGTTTATGGTGGTGCTAGGGATTGAACCTGGGACCTCAGCCTCAGGCTGGGAAGTCTTTTGCATAGACTTCTGTCCCCAGCCCAGTCCTTATTACTTCTTAAGTGACACCGAAGGGAGCCTCTGTAGTTAGTGTGGTGTATGTTGTAAAGGGAAACTTCTTCGAACATGCTAATCTCAGTGTGCCAGAGAATGAGACCCCATTTATGGCTTTCTGGAAACCTATGCTGGACAGTGATTAATTGAGTGGCCTTGGGAAAGTCACAGCCTTTCCAAGTCTCAATTTCTTCATCTGCATAATGGTAAAGCAATGCCTGCTCTGTCAAGTTCATGAGTAGCCTCAAGGTCAAATAAGATAACATCTGTGAAAGTGCCTTGCAAACTAATAATGACACACACATCCATGATAACATCACTAGTTATTATCTGTCTTATTCCAGTGCTAATGGTTCCTTGCTTTTAATGGCTGCTGTGAACTTGGGTGTATCACCAAGTGGTGCAAAGATCAAGACTGAAAGTTCTGAATGACTACTACTTCTCTGCCTACTTAGTGAAAAAGTTGACCATTAAGAATAGGGCAGGGGGCAGGTGGTGGCACACCTGGTTAAGTGCACATATTACAGTGCATAAGGACCCAAGTTCAAGCCCCTGGCCCCCATATGCAGGTGGAATGCTTCATGAATGGTGAAACAGTGAGGCAAGTGTCTATATTTTCACTCTCTACTTCCCCCTCTCAATTTCTCTGTTTCTATCCAGTAATAAATAAAAAATATAATTATAATTTTTTTTTTAAATGGAGGGGTTCCAGGTGGTGGCACATGGTTGAGCACATATGCAGGGGAAAGGTTTGCAAATGGTGAAACAGTGCTGTAGGTGTCTCTCTGTTTTCCTCTTTTCCTCCTTCCTCTATCTTTATTCAATAAATAAACAATAAAGAACTAAAAAAGTTAAAAAAGAATGAAGGGGCTTGGTGGCCGTGCACCTGGTTGAGCACACACATCACAGTGCACAGGGAGGAAAGCAGGAGGAAAGCTTCACAAATGGTGAAACAAGTCTGCAGGTGCCTCTCTCTTTCTGTCTCCCTCTCTCTTTTTTAACTTTTTGCCTCCAGGGTTTTGCTGGGGCTCAGTACCTGCACTATAAATCCACTG
Source organism: Erinaceus europaeus (assembly GCF_950295315.1). Taxonomy (NCBI): domain Eukaryota; kingdom Metazoa; phylum Chordata; class Mammalia; order Eulipotyphla; family Erinaceidae; genus Erinaceus; species Erinaceus europaeus. The sequence continues at coordinate 112,580,614 of NC_080168.1, read as the reverse complement.
CTCCTGGTGGCCATTTTTCTTCCATTGGATAGGACATAGAGAAATTGAGAGAGGAGGGGAAGACAGAGAGGGGAGAGAAAGATAGACACCTGCAGACCTGCTTCACCGCTCGTAAATCAACACCCCTGTGGGGATCTGGGGCTTGAACCAGGTTCCTTGAGTTTCATACTACGTGCGCTTAACCCAGTGCTTCACCACCTGGCTCTTTCCTCTCTCCCTCTCTATATCTTCCTCCCCTCTCAATTTCTCTATGTCTCTATCCAGTAATAAATAAATAAAAATATTTTTTTAAAAGGATGGACGTGAAGTAGGACATCCCACTAAGTTGCCGCAGCTGGCACCTTCCTTAGTATCCTTCCTTCCTCTCTTCCTTGCTAGCGCTGCAAGCTGGAGGCTGCCATGACCCAGTCTGAGCAGCAGGGAGAGGCCACCCTGACTGATGCCCATTGCAAGCTGGCAGGTCTGGAGGAGGCCCTGCAGAAGGCCAAGCAGGACATGGCCTGCCTGCTCAAGGAGTACCAGGAGGTGATGAACTCCAAGCTGGGCCTGGACATCGAGATCGCCACCTACCGGCGCCTGCTGGAGGGCGAGGAGCAGAGGTGAGGACTGGCAGGTGGCACAGTGATCTTTTGGAAGCGGCAACCTGATATTTCCTTCTTTGGGAGTCTTTGGGAATGGTGTTTACCCTGATGGCACCTGCAGGAGAGCAGGGCAGTATGTCCCCACCCTCTTCTCCTCTCTCCTGCTTCAGATGGAGAGCTGGCCTGCCCAGGGGTAGAGGAGCTGGCTTCTAACCATACCCTTTCTCCTTGCTCCTGCAGGCTGTGCGAAGGCATAGGCTCTATCAACATCTGTAAGTTGGGGATCGCTGGGATGCTATGGTCTTTCAAAAATTCTGTTTATTTATTTGACAGAACAGAGAGAAATTGAGAAGGGAAGGGGAGATAGAGAGGGAGAGAGAAGGAAAGACACCTGCAGCACTGCTTCATGGATATTGCAACTTTTCACCTGCAGGTTGGGACTAGGGGCTTGAACACTGGTCCTTCACATTTTGATGTATATGTTCAACTTGGTGTACCACTACCTGTCCCTGGGTGTCATGGTATTAACATTGGGTTGTATTTAACTGGTAACTACCTCCCGCCCATTCTGTCCATGGGACGCTGGATTAGGGAGGTAGAAGGTATAGGCAAGCGGAGGACCCCCACATGGATCCATCTGGAGCATCTGTGAAGCTTCAGTTAATGAGTATGGTACATTTCCAGACCCTTACTGGTTCTACAGAAATAGCCCAAGTCTTTGAGTTACATGTAGAATGCTCCTCCAGCAGTGCAAAGCCTTAAGAAGAAGGAATACTTGGGTACCCTCATGAGCTGTGGACATGCGAGGCAACTCTTCCACCTATGTCTTTAATACCCCTGCATGTGCACAGCTTCCAGTGGAGGTGCCTAGTTGTTCTCCCTGTCTTGCCTGCAGCTGAATTTCACCACAGCCCCCTCTTTTTTTTTTTTTTTTTTTTTTTTTTTTTTGCTCAGAGAAGGTACAGACACAGATCTGTGCTAGTCTGGTTCAGTCAAATTAAAAAGTCCTGTTTGCTAAGTACATTCCTTCAAGTGGCAAACAGCCATGGGCCCAGGTTTGCTTATTGTTTTGTAAGACCCATTGGACAGGTCTCTCAGGGCACAGAGTTAATGTTGGGTTCTAGATATGTTCTATTGTGTCAGGGGTGAAGGAGAAGTTTGATCCTGTGTCTCCTTGCAGGTGTGAGCCGTTCCCAGGGTGGCCTGGTCTGCGGGGATCTTGGCTCCACCGTCCAGCGTCCAGCGTCACCTGGGGGTGTGGCTACCAGCAGCAGTGCCATCTGCTTCCCTTCAGTGGTGGGGGCCTGCTCCAGTACCAGATCTGTGCGGTTTGCATAGTGGGGTTTGGGGCATAAGACAGATGGGTATGGTGTGGGGCTGGATATAGAAAAGGGGCTCTTCTCTATCTGAAGCCCAAAGGGCAGGCTAGTAGTTGCCCCTTACAAGAAGCCCAGAATTCCCTGTCAGGTCTCCTTACTGGCGATGCGATTTACTCCTTGAATATAAATCCAGGCCTAGCATGACTGCCACCTCCACAGATGGTGCTTCTCTGTGCTTCTGCAAAGGGACACAGGGACTTTTTGATATAAGCTGCTTAGCCATTTTCTTTCCCAACTAACTTGGGGTTACAGACATTTAGCAAGTACTGCTTGCTGTCCAATCACCCTGGGAAAGGAGGGATGTGGCAGGATGCCAGTGTATGGGTCACTGCAGCACTGAGAGGCAGCAAGAAAGTGGAGCTGGGCCCCAGGGGCCCCTCACTGGAGTGAGGAGATTGTGTGTCCCCAGAGAAGCACCCCCACTTCTGCCCCCAAATTGCTCTACTCAGGAGCCAGGAAGGAAAGACTGATGGAAACTATTCAGCAGAGAATTTTGTTGCTGGTGGCTTAGAATTGTATGATGCCTACGTGGTTGCTGATATGACTCACTCTCTCTGGATGTGCTGATTAAATGCCCACAGCAAAGGCTTTCTCCTGGTCACCAAGTGAAGGCTGCCTCTTCTGTTGTATGTCTAGCCCACCCCGAGCTCTGGTCATTTGGGCGCTTGTCCAGGTGTGCTCTATGGAATCCCACCTCCTCTCGGATCTATGAGGCTCTTTGCCACAGTTGCTGATCCTGGGCTTGATCCAGAACTACTGAATTGAAAGTTCTAGGAGTGAGTCCAGGAATCTGAATTTAAACAAGTTCCTGAGTGATTCCTCTAGGGACTGGTTTGAGAACCATTGGCTTCCATGGGCAGAGGAAATCACAGGGAACCTGGGTAATTTTGACTATGGAGGTGACTTTCCTTTGGGTCCTCACAGGTTCAGGTGAATCTCTTCAAATTTACTCAAAGATCAAAGCCAGTCTGGGCCACCTGTGCTGGGGTGTAGGGAAGTCTGGACAAAGGTAGAAAAGAGGAAGAGAAGGGGATATGGATTCACAAATACTTTCAAAGTGGCTGACACTTCATAGATGTATTTCACCCACTATTCTGAGCAACAGCATGACTACTATTATTAATTTATTAATTTTTGCTACTAAGGTAATTCCTGGTGCTTGGTACCTGTATGATGAACTATGATGAACACTGCAGTTTCTCTGACACCATGTGATGAAGTAGAGAGAGTTTATGATGAAAAACTTTGTTTCACTTACTCATTTTATTTTTTAATTTTTTTTTAGAGACAGAGAAATTGAAAGGTGAGGGGAAACAGAGAGGTATAGAGAAATGAGAGACATCTGTACACCTACTTCACTATTTGTGAAGGGTTCCACCTACAGGTGGGGCTCTAGGTGCTTGAACCTGGATCCTTGCACATGATAAAATTTACACTCTACCAGGTATACCACCACCTGACCCACCATTTCACTTCTTTAATAAGGACTTTATTTCTTCTGCTGTCTTTTACTTGGGTCTAAAAAGAAAAACTATCTAACTTTGTAAGAGATACTTTGCCACGCAAATGCGTATTTGATCTCAAGACACAGCAAACACTTTGAACAGTTCTCCTTGGCAATGCTTCAGAATGTGTCCTGAGGAGCACCCTAGTCCCCTTGGGCTCAGGAAGGACATAGCTTTCTCTTAGGTATACAGTGACCCCTCTTATTCTTTGTCTTCTGGACTGAGAAAGTCTCTAAGGGCCACATACTGGACATGTCACAATCTGGGTTCCTTGTGTGAGCTGGGAATGAAGTAGAGCTGGAAAATCAGATTGAGAAGGCCAGCAGCTCTGTTCTGGAAAAGGCATGCCCTGGGCACCTGCTGCCCTGGGATAGGGCAATGGGAGTCTGTGTCTCCTATCTGATGGTGGCAGGTATCTTATTTGTGCCTCCCATATTTTCTCCACTTTTAATTAAAAAGTACAACCTCTAGCATTGCCTCTATCCACTCCATTCCTTTCACCACCACTATTTAAAGTTCTAGGGGCATAGGACCAGTCAGACTAGGGAAACCCACTATCTTTAAACAAAGCTGAAACAGGCATGGACTTCCTGAGAGCAGAACTTTGTGAAGGTGCCCTCCTTACTCTGATTGTCACTGAGAAAAACATTGAAAGCTCATGTTCCCAGAGGGTGGCCTTGGGACGCACACACAGACAAGGAGTCATTTCCAGATACTCGTTCCCAACTTCTACATCCTTTCCAAAGAGGGAGACATGCTGGGTGTACTAGGCAAAATGGCTACTTCATCTCTTTTTTTCCACCTTATTTTAGAATTTGGTCCATTGAGTCTTCTTGGCACAATATTTGTATTTATCAAAGTCCCACAGATAGAACCAAAGCAGAGGAGACTTGGGACTTAGTGGAGGGGTACTTGTGACCTAAGAGGGCAAAGATGAAAACACTAAAGCCCAAACTTACCTGGATTTATGAAAAGACTATAGAAATCATTTAAATCCTTTGGGAACATTGCCACTTTGGAGGGAAACATTGAATAGCTAAATTGGTAAAATATAGAGGGGCACATTTTCCCTCCTTCCCTTCCTTTCTTCTTCTGCTTATTCCTTTTTTAAAATTTCTTTCTTGGTCAGAGCATTACTCAGCTCTGACTTATGGTGGCATGGGGAATTGAAACTGGGATCTGGGAGCCTCAAGCATGAGAGTCTGTTTGCATACCATTATACTATCTCCTCCATCCTAGAGGATCCAATTTTCTCAGGTGAAGTTCTTTCTTGATCTGTGGTCTTTTGAAGGAAGAGAGCCTAGGAGATATTTGGACTCATTTTATTGTTTAAGCCTTTTCCTCTTTCTTCGTCCTTCTCCCTGACTTCTTGATTTTATACCACTTGAATTCCCCTGTATTTTTTCTAATAAAATACTAGTTATGAATTACCTTTTGCTTTCTATGAGGGAAAGCTCATTTATTAGGAAATGACAGTGGTAATTCCAGAATCCTTTGAAGTGGAGGAGCTGGCCCTGGAGTTTTGCCATTGGCTGCAAGGAGGACTGAGGAGAGGTTTCATCTTGTAAGCTAATGACACCACTAGTGGCTGAGTGGGTTGACTGGGTTTTGCACACAAAGCATGAACTCTTATTAAAAAATATTATTACTGTCTCCAGTCCCTGAGTGTCTGACTTTTCTATGTCTGGAGTCACACTTTGGAAGTGTTATACTTGGCCTTTGATTTATATGTGGACTGGATCCATGGGAACACCAGCTTTTCCCAAACAGAGGTTCACCCCAGCACTCCAGAACCATGGGAAGTGGTGGGACTCAAAAGGGCTCTACTCCCTCACCTGAAGTCACTTGGCTGACATCCAACATATAGAGTTCACTTCACAGCAGAGTTGATTATGCATTAACTGATTTTTTAGTGCTTGAGATTTTAACCTTTCTTGTGGGTGAATGATGCTCCTTAATTGAACACTGGCCTACTGTGATTCTTCCCATTCTCTCTGAAGCCCAGAGAGGTAGGAGGGACAGGTAGGGTGAACTGAAGACTTGGAGGATCCACCTAGTGAGCCTCAAATGGCAGCAGCCTGAGCTCCAGAGAGACTGGCATCCCCCAGCAGTGATGCAATCCTTTGGACCCCAAGTGAAGGTCCTCTAGAAGGCACAAAGCCTTCATTTCTCCTTCCAGAAGAAGACTGGGGGTGGAACCATAGTGGAGTCTAGCAGGTGGACCTCAGCCTGGAGTAGTTACAGTCAATTTGTTCTCCTGCTGGAAAAATTGACAAAAGTCCAGAGGGTTTGAATCATTACTACTTTATCAGCTGTTGGCTTCATTCACTCCTTCCTGATCTGACATGCCTCAGAGCCCCATCCTGTGAGTGAGTGGGGGTCAGAGCTTAGAGGAGCCACTCCTTTAATGGGCTTCTTGTTGGATTCAGGCTCCAAGCACATTCATTGACATTCCTGGCTCCCCAACAAAGACTGAACCAGAGTTTTTTTTGGGTTCTAGACTAGGTGGGACATAGGGATGGGGATGTGTGGGTAGGAAGGAGGGGAGGTATAGGGGAACACTGAGCAAGGAATGGGGGGGGTGGATCAGGCATGGGATGGTCCTGGACCCTCAGAAAGTGGATTTCATCCATGGGGTGGAACTCATCCCAGGGAGAGTCAGTGTTAGGTGAAGGGGTCTTGAAGATGGCTGAGGGAGAAGAAGATCATGCTGTAGGGATCCAGGGCTATGGTCAGGCCTGAAGTACTAAGAACTGAACTGGAGTCAGACTGGGGACCTTTGGGAAGGTTACTTGGGGGCCAGGGAAGCACTGCCTGGCTGGAAAGGGCTGGTCTTCTGGAGAGGGTGCAAGTGGAACCGAGTGCTACCCCTGCCTGTGGAATGGGACTTTGTGGTTCATGACATCACAGAGCCTTGCATTGCAGCAGCATTTATTGAAACACAGATCGAGACAGCCCAGAAGGCAAGGCACCTGCAGACAGTCATGACAAAAGCGAGACCCAGGATATGGCCTAACCTTCTCTATCCCACCAGCTCTGCACTGGACAGACTCCACCTCCTACCCCCCTTTCTTGCAGTGGTGGGGGGGGGGAGGTCTGGAGCAACCCTGGAGTTTTATTTGAAATGTATAAAGGTGCACTGAATAGAAAGACCTGTTCAAAGTCAAAAGGATTCTCTCCTGCAACAGGCCTTTCAACTCGGAGGTCACAGGAGGAGTTTGGTTGGAACAAGTTTACCCAGAAGAAGGAAATCAGTCAGACAAGCAGAACAAAAACAAAACCAGAATTAACCATTGGGCCAATGCTTCCTGCAGAGATCTTCCCATCTGGGAGAGGGAGCTGTAGGGGATAGGATGGGGGCTCGGATTCAGGTATTGTGGGAGACCTGGCTGGAGGGTCAGACTCAGCCTATGTCCCATGAGAAGACCGAGCTTTCCTGGTATTCAGTTACCATGGGTGACAGCTAGTGTCCCAGGCAGCTTGCTGGAAAGTACAAATCAGCCCCTGGTGTTTTGGAGTTAAACTGGAAGGGTTAAAGGAATGGTTAAAGGGGAGGACTCTGATGAAAGCTGGAGTTCACTTCCCCTAAGAAGGTGGTGGAGCAACTTAGGATTGCTTTTCCTCTGCAGGAGCAAGTGGAAGACTCTGGAAGCAAGCACACATTTTCCATTCATACACCATTTACTCCCAGGTGGACGCAGGCCCAACCCTGACTCTATGCAAAGCGGACTGACCGGCTGCTTCCGCAGCTGAAGCTGGAGGAGCAGGCCTGGTAGGGGGCACAGGAGTCGGGGGCCATCACTGTGATGCTGCCCCCGGTGGCCATGGGGCCAGAGGTGATCTGGCGCCCCGGGGTGCTGCTGTACGTGAGACCCCCACAGCTGACTCCTCCTCGAGAGCTGCTGACACCTGCAGGGAGAGAGGGGACACAGAGGGCTGAGTGATGTGCTGTGATCTCGCCCACCCCATGTCAGACTCTTAAGGATTCCTGCACAGCCCAAGCAGTGGCACCGTGGATAAAGTGTTGGACTCCTAAACCTGAGGTTTGATCCCTGGCATTGCAGGTGCCAGGAGGATGCTCTGGTTCTCATTCCCTCCTTTATCATTACTAAGTAAGTAGAGTTTTAAAATTTTTAAAAAGGTTGGTCTGTGAGATAATGAATAGATAGGGATTGGACTCAAAAGGATGATATCCTAAATTCAATCCCCGGCACTGCGTGTGCCAAATTGATATTCTGGCTCTCATTCCCTTCTTCCCTCCTCCCATAAATAAATATAAAAAATGATAAATAAAATGGGTTTCCACCTTGCAGTGTCTCCACCTTCAAGGGGTTAGAGGTTAATAACTCAAGCCTTGTTCATCTCAGGCTTCTGGGGGGTCGGAGGGAGGCCCTGCATCCTCAGGGGCAAAGCTGCCTGATCTATTCATATTTTTCTAGGTTTCCCCAGTAAGGAGCCAGAGGCAGTGTGAACAGGTCAATGGATTGGATTTGAGGGTTCAGATTTGCCCTTTGCCACAGTCATTTTGGATGGGTGGGTGTGTCCCAGAAATACTTACAGACATTCACGGAGCCCACACCTTCACACAGCCTGTGGGGACAGAGCACTCTGTTAGTTCAGCTCCTTTGAGCATGCTTGCTGAGGGCACAGATGTCTGAAGATGTAGACCCACCCCCAAATGAATCAGGAAGTCTTCATTCATGGCTCAGCTTGTTTCCTTAACCCTTCCCTGGCTGCAGAAACAGGCTTTCAGCTTCCCGGTAGAGGGAGGAGAGAGGATGAATCAGACTGTCAGCTGCGTGGCCATGCCACCCTGGATGGGGCTGACCAAACTTACAGGAAGGAGAGCCACCATGGGCACCTCTGTGTGCCAAAGGGCTATAGGCTGGCAGATTGCTTGGTTTCTACGGCATGTGACTGCTTGCAGCAGGTCAGGCTTCCAGAAGGTCATGGAATTTAGTGCCTTGGGAGCAGGTCCCGGCCTTTGCACTGACTAACGTGTGGTCTCAAGAAAGGCACTGGATGCTGAGTCTTATTTACTTTTCTTTGGATGGAGACACAACTTCCACTGCATTGGAGCATGTGGATTATATTGCATACTTAGCACGCACTGAGTGTAAGCCATTACTATTACCGGAGCTTCACTGGATGAGCAGAAGTCAGATATGCAGCCCCCAGGAGGGTACAGATAATTCAGCTCCTGGTCCCCAGGTCCAGGACCCCCATCTCCTGTGCTCCCCAAGACCCTCCTGAGCGCACCTGTGTTCCTCTCCTTCCAGCAGGCGCCGGTAGGTGGCGATCTCGATGTCCAGGCCCAGCTTGGAGTTCATCACCTCCTGGTACTCCTTGAGCAGGCAGGCCATGTCCTGCTTGGCCTTCTGCAGGGCCTCCTCTAGCCCTGCCAGCTTGCAGCGGGCATCGGCCAGGGCGGCCTCACCCTGCTGCTCAGTCTCGGCCAAAGCGGTCTCCAGCTTGGCTCGCTGCAGGGAAGATGTGAGCACAACAGCATGAGAGGGAGACAGAGAGAGAGAGAGAGAGAGAGAAAGAGAGAAAGAGAGAGAGAGAGTGAGGGAGAGGGAGAGGGAGAGGGAGAGAGAGTTGGGGCAAGGAGAAAAGGGTCCCAGGGAGAAGGCAGGTCAGCTCCATGTGACTGGGTGGTTAGTGGGACTGTGGGCCCAAGGGGGCAGATGGGAAGGCCTCAGGGGACTCATGGGACTCATGGGACTGTGGGCCCAAGGGGACAGATGGGCAGGGAGGGGACTCATCCCTCCTTGAGTGCTGTATGAGTGGCAGGACCTGTGCCCTCTCTCTGGATCCTGGCTTCCTCACTGATGGGATCACACCTTTGTGTTCCTGAGGACAAAGACCCTGGTGCTGTCATGTGTTGTGCTGGGTACTGAGTCCTTCTATGAATGTACCTGGCACTTGGCGTTCTCCACCTCGGCCGTCAGCCTCTGGATCATGCGGTTCAGCTCATTGATCTCCTCCTTGGTGCGCCGCAGGGTCTCCCCATGCCTGATGACCGTGGCCTTCATCTCCTCACACTGGGGGTGGAAGAAGAGAGATGTGAGGGGCCAGGATGGTGCACAGTTCCTCTCCAGGTCACCTTGGGTGTGGGGGCAGTTTGACCTGGGCCTGTGCAGCCACCCTGGAAGCACTGCCCCAGAGCTCTGTTCTTCTCTGACCACCCTTAAGCATCCGAACCCCCAGATAAAAGCAGTTATTTCTAATATATACCTACCACTTGTGACACATCTAGGAGTCAGGGGTCCCCTGTGACCCACCTTGCTGCGGTACCAGCTCTCAGCCTCAGCTCGGCTGCGGCTGGCGACATCGTCGTACTGAGCCTTGATCTCAGCCACGACGCAGTCCATGTTCAGGTCCCGGCTGTTGTCCATCTTGACGATAACTGAGGTGTCTGAGATGTGGGCATGGAGCACACGAATTTCCTGGGGGTGAGAGGGTGGCAGCAGTCAACGCTTTATATGCTGTGGCTCTGTTGGATCTGCTCCCTCTGCTCCACTAGGGGGCAGCATTCACTCTCTTGGGGGCGCTGATCCCAGGTGTCCTGACTCCTGTTCACAGAATCCTCCAGTACCCACAAAACAGTACAACTGAAAGGGGCCCTAGCAGTCATCTGGGGACAGCCCCTGGCTCAACAGGCAGATCAGACCAGAGTGTGAACACAGCCTGCCTGCCTCGGTCACCCAGCCAGAGAGTTGGGGTTGGAATGTCAGACTAGTGATTCCTTCATTCACCACGCATCCCCTCCACAGCTGGGTAGACAGCTCAGGTGGTAGAATGGCTGGCTTAATATCTGCAGTTCCCAGTTCAATCCCTGACCTTGCTTGTATCAGAGTGCTGTCCTGGCTTCTCTGTCTGATGTGAAATTCCCTCTCTGTCACACAGGAAATAAGAAGCCATCCACCCTGACTCCACTCTGCATGTTTGCATAAATGTCAGCATCACACATGGACCCACAGGCCCCTCTGCTGGGCAGGGTCCTCCTCACCTCATCATAGAGGCGCTTCAGGAAGCTCGACTCCTCCACGAGGGCCTCCACATTGGCCTCCAGATCCGACTTGCGCAGGTAGGCACAGTCCACGTCCTGGGAATGGAGGGGAGAGCAGGGGCTGTGTGTTGGGGAAGGCCAGAGGCAGGCACCCTCCAGAGGGGGCCCCATCCTCTCTACTCCTTACCTTCTTCAGAATCACAAACTCGTTCTCGGCTGTGGATCTCAGTGCTACCTCCTCTTCGTACCTGGGTGAGTGGGTAACAGGAGTTGAGACTGAGTCTTGGAGTTGGCCACTACCAGCTCCCTGGCCAACTGGCTCTTCAGGGAGTCAATTTGTCCCCCTCATGGCCTATGCTATGTGTGATGTGGCCCTGCTGCCACCCTGGTCCCTCTGTCTGTGACATGAGAACAGAAGCCACACATGCTTTCCCCAAGTTTAAAATCCTCTGTGTGTCCTAGGTCCACAGAGAGCTGGTGCCAGGGCAGGAAGGCAGGAACAGGTAGTCCTCCTCTGCTTCCTGACTCAGTGTGACATCCCCAGGACTCCCAAATGGTAGAGGAGGAGAGAAGAATGGAGAAACTTTTTGCCCTACTGACACCACTTGAGGTCTGGGCAGTCCCAGCTCAGGCTGCTTACCATAGAACAACCAGGAGTGGAGGAGCTGTCCTGTTTCCACTTGTGCTACCCCCACCCCCTGCTCTGTTCACTCACTTCTTCTTGTAGCCCTCCAGCACCTCCTGCACGTGGTTGAGCTCCGCGGCCAGCCTCCCGCTGTCAGCCTCCACACACTCGGCCTCCCGCCTCAGCGTCTCGATGTAGCCACTGAACAGCGGCTCCAGGTTGCTCTCACAGCACTGGCGGTTCTGGTAGAACTGCCACTTGGTCTCCAGCAGCTTGTTCTGCTGCTCCAGGAAGCGCACCTGCAGCCAGGGAGTGGGAGACACTCAGAAAGAGCAGCCTGGTAGTGGTGGTGGGGTGTCTGATTCCCCAGAGCACTCTTTCTCCAAGGCTCACTGAACAGCTGGGCCAGCTAGGGACTGAGAGTCTAGTACTCAAGTGACTTTGTTCCTAGTCTCCCAGGGGGGAGTTGTGGGTGTGAGAAAGGGCATCTTGACTTGGTACCAAGGGTTTGAATTAAGTACCAGTTCAGCCATTTAAATGGCTAATTTATTTGACCTCGTGGTTTTCTAATTTCTGAAATCAAGTTAATGGTGGCTGCCTTAGAGCAGTAAAAGGGGAACAAGTTAACACGTGAAAAACTTAGAGCAATCCCAACACAGATGTAGTGTTTAGCCAACTTCATCATTACTCTAATTATCAGGTTTTTTTTTTCACTTATTCATGTATACAACAGATTAGATGTTTACTCTGTGTCTACACACACACACATACACACACACATACACTCTGTGTCTATGTTTTTGTCAATTTATTTTGTCATCAGAGTTACTACTGGGACTGGGTGCCTGCATGGCTCCACCACTCATCTCTCTATAGAGGGTGAGAGACAGATGTAGAGAAGGGGAGATAAGTGAAGAGGAGAGACACCTGCAGCCCTGCTCCACCACTCATGAAGCTTCCCCCTGCAACTGGGATGGTGGATAGGTTGAATCCAGTCCCTTACACATGGTGTGCTCTACTTGGTGAGCTATCAGCCAGGCCTCTCTTTATCAACTTCAACCTATCACCACAGCCCACTGGGAGGTAAATATCCTCTTGTAATATCAGTGGGGATGCTGAGACCCTAGAGTGTGGGCTGATTCACTATCATAGGATCAGTGAGTTATAGCGTCTGTTTCAGGGTCCCTGGCATCATTGCCACTGCAAGTCTAAGCAGCTCATCTAAACTCTCACAACCTCAGTTTGTGGAGAAAACAGCTCCCACCCTGCTGGGTTATTTTGAGGGGTAACAAGGTCACTAAAGAAAGAGAAGCTGAGAGTAGGAAGGCCACTCCCACAGCCCCCAGTTTCCCTGATCCTGGGTCCCAGAGGCAGTTCCTGTCTACTCAGCCAGAGCCATGTCAAGGGATGCAGGAGGAGTCCGTGATGGCAGGGAGTGATGAACTGTCACATGTCCTCACCTCTACTTACTGCCCTTGGAAGTAATGACAGCTACTATTTATTGAGGGCTTATTACACACCAGTGCTTTTCATGCATAAATCCATTAATCTCCGTGCAGTAAAAGCAGGAGGCAGGTTCTGTTACGCACACAGACAACATGTCCACCCAGTTCTCCACTTCTGGGGAAAAGAACAAAATGGGCAGCAGCCTGGCTTGGATCCGCACCCCAGGGGCTGCATGCTTTCTGTTTTCTCCACCATCTCCCACTGTTCCAGCACCCAGTGCCAGGCACGTCTCAGAGGCAGTCCTAACATCCCTGAGTTATTTTGTCTGTGGAAGCACATACACAGATTCAGTTTAGATGACAGACTCAGTTTCTGTAGTGTGTGTGCTTAACCAGGTGCAACATCGCCTGGCCCACCTAGACTCAGTTTCTGTACCACCCTGGATCCTTTGTACATTTTATTGTCGTTAAAACAGTAGAGACACATCCTTCTGACAAGACTGATTTGCCTTTCTCTCCCTCTGCTAGCTCCAAGCTGTCTCCCATCTTGACTGGCCTCAGGAAGGAGCATGGATGGAGCTCAGGAAGGGTGTGATCTAGGACACCCACCTTGTCGATGAAGGCAGCGAACTTGCTGTTGAGACATTTGATCTGTTCCTTCTCCTCCTGCTTCACGCACTGGGCGTTGGGGTCGATCTCCAGGTTGAGGGGTGTGAGGAGGCTCTCGTTGACCGACACGGAGGTGATGCAGGGAGGGCTGGGTCCACACACGCCCCCTGAACGGTATCCAAAGCTGCGGCCACAGGAGCCAGCACGGAAGCCTCCGACAGCCATGCGGGGCCCACAGGACCCTAGGTTGGAGAGGCTGCGGCTACCAAAGCCAGTGATGCCTCGGTAGCAGGACGCCCCTCGGTAGGGAGCAGCGCTGATGCAGCAGCGGTTGCCAGTTTTGGGGGCCACAGCAGAGCAGGAGCTGAAGGTCCTGGTCACCCCGAAGCCCGGGCTGATCCTGTAGGAGCGGCAGGACATGGTGGGGTCTGAGTGGAGGCTGGTGCTGAGGACGAGTGCAAAGGCAGAGGGACCTGCTAGAATCCTTCTGGCCTCTCTGATCCTCCCTGGTCCTTTTATTTGCAGGGAGAGCTGGGTTTGGCTGCATGAAAGCAGTGAAAAGCCATTTTATGTTGTTTATGGGCTTGGGGAGCTTGCCAGCAACTCCCCAGAGACTCATCTTAAAGGTGAGCTCAGTGGCGACTCGGGCCTCCGTAAAAGTGTTGAAGATGTTATTAGGGACACTGTGCGTTTGCACTTTTCATCTTCAAAGCTCGTTTACATACGTTCACTAATTAATTTGCTCTCAGCCGCCCCGTGAGAAGGCCCCAACCCACACCTGGAGACAGAGCTAAACTCCACAGTCTCAGGTTGGAGTGGCGAGAGTGGGCGGGTGGCTGCCTGGGCCCCAACCTCAGGGGAAGAACTACAGAGTCTCAGGTAAGATGAACCCAGGAAAGGCGATTGCCTCTGTCCTCGCCCCCAGCTCCACGTGAGATACAGTTTCCAGGTGCAGTCACTGCATCCCCAGTATTCTGAGGTCAGATGAGTCCAAACCCACTCAGGAAGTATGATCTGAAAGGTGGTTTGGGTCCAGGGAGACCCCTCCCCCTCTGGCCCACTGGAGGGCAGAGTGTTGAATAGCTGGGCCTCACAGAAACTTCCAGATCTGAGTTCAGGAGGTTCTGTTTGGTGCCTTCCTGTCTCACTCAGCAAAATGCAAACCACTCAAACTTTAGGTGGCCACAATAATGGGCATTTGCAGATTATAGGAGCTTCCCCATTTGGCCACTTTCTCTGCCTGACCCAAGATGCAGGAGAATCAAGTCTTGGCGTGACTTGGCTGCTGGGAACTCCGTTAGGAGCTTGCCCTTGAGTCTCTTCTCTTCCCTGGAGGACCACTGGGCAGAGAGAAGAGCTGTCCACTCTACTCACCAGCCCCCAAGCTCCCTCCTTATCTCCAGGGGTGTTAAGGGCCTGCTCTGTAGAGACAGGAGGTGCCAAGGTGGTTTTTTTCCTTGTCCCGGGGACACTGATTTCTGGTTCTGGTTGAGGGCTCTGGTATCTAATGTCCCTGCTTTCCTGTGCATCTTGGGCCACTGTTAGGATGATGATGGCTATTCATGTCTTGCTTATTGAGCACAGAGCTGGGGGATATGGGCTCTGCCCCCAGGGAGGCTAGTCAGACACTGCTGTGCTCGGGCCTTCAGGAAGAAGAGCAAACAGCTTTCTCTAGGGATATGCATCCTCCAGAACCTCTCAGCACGCTGCCTCTGCATCTCTGTCCCCTGAGCTCTCCCAAGATGGCTGCCATTTTGCCCTGGGCCTGCCACCCTCATCTTCATAGTCAGGACCTGGCTGTTTGGTCTCTGCCTCCACATTGCATAACTGTCCTCCAGAGTAGAGCAGAGAACCCAGGCTGGATGGTGGGTGACACAAGTAGTCTCACCAGAAAGCCTCCAAAGATCTTCAGGTCACATCTGCTCACAGGGAAACAGCAGGGCTTAGCTGCCCGGACAATGGAAGCTAAGCCAGAAGACATGGCCCAAGAGTCAGTGGCATAGTGCTTAGCTGTGTGGCCCTGGGGGTGTTTCTGACTCCTCTGGGCTTTCATTTCTCTGACTCTTTCCTTCCTAGTACGTATGGAAGGAAGAAGGAGCTAATACCCGAGACTGCTTTCTCTGGGACAAGAGATGTGAGCAGAGAGGAAAGGGAGTCTTGCTTCCCACGAGGAACACTCCCTGCCCTGTGTACCCCTGGTCACGCAGAGAGTGGGCCTAACCAGACCTGCCATGGCAGTTTCCCTCCATTGCTTCTTTATGGTCCCTCCACCCTTTCAAGCTGGCTTTTCATCTTTCCTGTAACCTGATATCACTAGTGTAAAAATCCGGGTGGTGTGTGGTGGTGGAGTGAGCAGACTATGTTGGGGCATACTGGGGGAGGGCAAGTTTTCCCAATCCCCACACCCCTGTGGGGACCCTACTGGCCTGGGGCCAGGCTGAATTCTGGTGCCTTGGGCAGTGAGTTCACTGCTGGTGGTGGAGACTTGGGGCTGGTAAGGTGCGGCCAAGAGGGGTTCAGCTCTTGCAAAATAGGAGAGGAGATGCTCAGCCAGCCTCAAAAGCCAATAATCACCCCTCTTTCTCTACTCAGATGCATTGGGATCTCCCTTTCCCCCCCTCCCCACTTACTGTCTGCCTGTGCTCCACTGGCCCCCTGCACTCCTACCCCTCATCCCAAGCCTTTTCCCTGATGACACCTTTGCCCAGGATGTTCTAGTTCAGCTGGATACCTTTCCCAGGAAGGCTTTGTGAGCTAGTCCAAGGAAGACTGTGTTTTCTCCTCACACCTCCACAGGCAGCTCATAAAATACCCTTCTGGGGGCTCCTTGGGAAACTCCAGTGAGCGCCATCTACACCCTCCTGGCATGGCTGCTGTTATTCATCACCCCACTTTGGTCCTGTCCCCTTCTGCCCCCACACCTTTTGAAGGCCACACCCAGGGACAGGTATGTGCCCTCAAAACTCAGGTCCTTCCTAGAAGTTAAAAAGCTCCCACAAGAAGGCTGCTTCCTCCAGGAAGTCTTCCAGGACTAATTGGGTGAATGAGGTTCTTTGCCTTACCTAGAGTGTCATAGGCAACCTCTACCACTCCCAGAGTTTCCCCAGAAACCTCAACACACACACACACACACACACACACACACACACACACACACACACACACACACACACACACTCACTCCTGTGAATGCCCCATCCTGCTCTCTATCCCCTGAGCAAAATGTTTGCTGGGCTACACTTGCTTCCCTCTGCTGATCTGAGGTCTTGAGCAGGTGTGACCCCAGCACCTCAGTGCTGATATTTGCTCTTCTCAGATAGTAACCTCACTACCTCTTGTCCCTTCTGCTCTTGAGAGCCTTCTGCTTCTAGAAAGGATTCTGAGATTTGAGCAAATAAAGGGAGCTGGTCTACTTCAGTCCTGCCCTGTCTGTCCTCAGAGCTGCTTTTTGCCCCTTGCTGTGGTGGCTTTAGGTCTGCTTGGTCTCTCCTAGAAGTCTCATCTCCTCCTTGACTGACTCCTCCAAACAGACCCTTGGAGGCTCCCCAGGCACATGGTGATCCCTAGTGGGACACAGGCCTCCACAAACTCATTCAAGGTGGGCATTACTTTGAATGTTGCCTTGTGTCCCCACATTCTCCCTGTGTAGCCCCACCCTCAGCAGCTGCTGTGCTGAACACAGAAGATGTGAAGGGCCTGCAGGGTCTTCTAGCCCCAGGACACCTACTCTGGGTTTTGCAAACTTGGACACGTACAAAAGACCCTCTGTGCAGGGAGGGAGGCCAGAGCAGCTGGTCTGGGAGCCTGCTCCAGCACGCAACGCCACTCCTTGCAATAGAGCTCCACCTTCTCTTTCTTGGGCTTCCCCCCTGGGAACTCCCAGAAACTCTGTCCTCTCCTGAACCCTACCCACATGCCCTCCTCCAAGCAGTTCTCCATGCTTGGCCTCACTATTTCCTCTGACGATAGTGCCACAGAGTGGATGCTCCTTAAATATAGGACTTCTTACTTCAGGACAGAACTTTGTTACTGATTCTGAATTCTTTATGTCTTTTCTGTTTAGTATGGAACTAAATGCCCCTAACTACTAGGAGCAATAGAGCTACATAAAGCCACATGTATGTGTCTCCCTCCATGTCATTCTCAGTGTGGAAGTTTGAGCCCTTTAAAACCTTATTCTGGGTCCATACTCCCAGAGGAAAGAAAAAAAGGAAAGCTTTCAAGGGAGGGGACTGGATACAGAGTTCTGGTTGTGAGAATTACATGGAATTGTACCCTTATTATCCCATGGTCTTGTCAATACTCCCATTTTATAAATAAATTAAAAAAACCTTATTCTGAGTCTTGTCATTCTTCTCTGTTCAGATGCCCCCAGGTGTCTCGTCTCCTGCAGTAAACAAGTTCTATGAACCAGCTCCAAGTCCCCCACTTCCTGTTGCTGCAATCACTTCTCTGGACTTCTTTCTCTGCTCCCTTTCCCTTCCTCAGACACACTGTGGCCTTCTGGACTCAGGGCCTTTGCACTGGCTGTTCCTTCTGCTTGAAATACTTTTCCCTCAAGCATTGGTTTGCTCCCTTGACACTTTGCAAATAATTTGTTCTCAAGGAGGCCCCATATCTCTTCTTTTGTTTGTTTAGTGGTTTCTCTAATTATTGTTAAAGAGAAAGAACTAGAAAGAGCAGTGAGAGGAGAAGACCAGAGCATTATTCAGCTCTGGTATAAGGTGGTGCAGGGTTTTGAACTTGTTGTCTATAGGACTTCAGGCACCTAAGCCTTATAGTAGGCTGATATATCTTCCTGTTCCCCTAACCCTTCTTTTAAAGCTGACAACCCACACTCCCACTCTTAGAATTCTCCCTGCCCATCCTATTTTGCTTTCAAATACATCTTTCCTTTTCTTTTCTTTTTTTTTTTTGCCTATAGTGTTATTGCTGAGGCTTGGACAAATGCTATGGATCCAATACTCCTGGTGGCTAGTTTTTCCATTTTATTGAATATGACAAAGAGAAATTGAGAGAGGAGGGGGGATAGAGAGGGGAGAAAGAAAGGTAAGAAAGAAAGAAAGACCTGTTTCACTGCTTGTGCGAGAGCCAGGAGCTTAAACCCAGATCATTGCACATGGTACTATGTGCCCTTAACAAGGTGTGTCACCCCCTCCCTGGCCCCATACATCTATTTCCCCCCAACAATGAACATATTTGAACATGCTCTGAAACATATGTTTTTAAAAATAAAGAGTCTTGGGTGCTGGGCTGTAGAGCACCGTGTTAAGCACACATAGTACCAAGTGCAAGGACCCATGCAAGGATCCTGGTTCAAGCCTCTGGATACCCACCTGCAGAGAGGTTGCTTCAGAGGCAGTGAAGCAGTTCTGCAGGTGTCTATCTTTTTCTCCTTCTCTCAACTTCTCTCTGTCCTATCAAAAAAAAATCTAAAAAAATAACCTCAAGGAGTAATGGATTCGTAGTGCAGGCACTGAGCCCAAGCGATAACCCTGGAATAAAAAAAAAAAGAAGAATCTTTTATTTGTTTATTTTGGGTAGAGACAGAGAATTTGAGGGGAAGAGGATAAAAAGAGGGGAGAGAGAGAGAGAGAGAGAGAGAGAGAGAGAGAGAAAGAGAGAAATAAATACAGTGCTACTTCATCTTTCATGAAGCTTCCCCTATCAGGTAGGAACCAGGGTCTTGAACCTGGTTCCTTGCCTACTGTAAAGTGTGCACTCAACTGGATGCCCTACCACCCAGCCTCCTGAAACAACTTCCTTGTTTATTGGTTATTATTCACCCCTTTCCCCCCAAATAAACTGTGGGAGCAGAAATATTGCCTGCTTTGTTTGCTGTTGGCTCCCAAGCACTTAAAAGAGTGATTGGAGTAAAAACTTGTTGACTGACTGTATAAGTGAATGGACATCTTGAGTGTTTGATGTCTGGTAGACAACATCCCGTGCGGGAACCCTTGGTCTGACAGCCCCAGGAGACACACCCCATTTGAAACCAGAAATCTCAGAACCCCACATGGTATATCCCTGCTTTTAGGCTGTGGTTTATGGTCATCCTGGGAACTCAGAATGGTGAGAAGAGGGCCAATGAGAGGGGTGGGAAAAGTCTTGGTAAAAGTTGCTTGCCTACTTTGAAATCCCTTGTGCAGGACCTAGCAGCCAGCAGAGGGCAGCAAAACCTCACAACTGGACCAGCAGAGGTTCAGCATGGAAAAGCCTAAGTGAAGGTAGAGGAGTCTGGATGAGATTAAATGACAGACAGGTGGGGCAGTAAGGTATTCATAGGCTGTATTGTAATTTTCATGCACTTAAAATGCGGGAGGACACACACACACACACACACACACACACACACACACACACACACACACGGCTGTGCTTCTGGAATGTGGTAGTATTATTAGCCTATGCTAAATTGATAAACTTGTGAGGAAAGGGTGAGCTAAGTTTGACCCACCTGCAGGAGTCCAGGCAAGAGTGGTAGCAGCTAGAACCTCTGTAGTAGCCACACAGGTGGTGAGAAGCAGCTAGATTCTGGGTATCATTTAGAACACCAGCTGACGAGCTTTGTGGATTCATTAAATATGGGTATGTGAGATGATGACAGTGGTCCTAAGGATTTTTTTTCTTTGTGAGTGAGTGGAGTTGCCATTGATGTGGAGGTAACAGCACAGAGAGGGAAGAAGGAAGATAAGCTTGATCCTGGATATGGCCTGTCTGAGAGTTTCATTAGATGCATGAGGAGATGTCAGTGGAAGGACTGCACACATGGGCCCTGTGGCTAAGGTCCAAGCAGAGGGCAGCATCACATAATAGCTCCAACAGTGGACGCTTAATATAAAACACCTGGGAGGTTGGAGTCATGAGACATTGACTAGTAAGGAGGAGAGTATAGAAGTGAAAGGTGTGTGGGAAAATTCCCTTCCCTCAGGCTTGGGACAGAGACCCCAGGGAACGTGAAACTGCAGTTCAAACTCCACTGGAGAGGGCACGGTCCACTGGATGTGAACACGGGCACATCACTGTGGTGCCACTCCAGTGGAACTTTCTAGAAGTCTTTCATCTAGAAATTATCATAAGTCTACCCTCTTGGATACTGGGAAAAGCTTTTCATGGTTGTCTTGCTAGAGGCACTCTGCTATGGAACAGGCCCCAAAGGGTGTTGGTGGTGGGGTGCTGACTACTGGGTTATGTTGCTGGTCTGCACTGTAGGCACTTGATACCCCAGAAGCTGTCTGCCCTGCAGGAACTTGGCACCAAGGAGACTGCTGAGAGAGCAGTTAGGGGATCTCTCTGGAGGAATGACAGGAGAGAGCAAGAAATGTCCCCTGCAGGTGGCAGCAACATTCAAGTGCCCTGATCTGGCCTTGGTGGCAGACCTACCTCCATGCTATGCCAGTTCTCCACTTACTGCTTGAGATCCAGGTGCACCCTTGTCGCCTGCTCTGCAGAAATGGATCTGAACCCTTGGACACTTCCTTTTGCTACCGGCACGATGCTAAGCCCTGCCAATAAGCCTTTTGGCAGAGAGTGGAGACATGGGGCAGGAGTCAAGCCCCTCTTCTGCAGCATTGAGTGAGTTGGATGGGTGTAATAATGGGAAAAGAAAGATAAGATGAGGGGCTGAGCAGTAGTGCACCTGGTTAAGTGCATATGGTGCCATGCACAGAGACCTGGGTTTGAGCCCCTGCTCCCCGCCTGCAGCAGAGACACTTCACGAGCAGCAAATCAGGCCTGCTGGTGTCATTTTTTCTCTCTCCTTCTCTATATCCCCCTCACCTCTCAATTTCTCTCTGTCCTAACAGATAAAATATAAAAAAAATTAAAAAAGGAAAAAAATGGCCACTGGGAGTAGTGATTTGTAGTGCCAGCACTGAGCCACAGAGGCAGCCCTGGAGGAAAAGGAAAGGTGTGGGGTGGGTGGAGTGGGGACTTGGGAAGCAGGGGACCAGGTGGAATGGCTTCCTTTGGACAGCAAGATGGTCTGTAGATTCCACAGGACAATGCCAGGAGAGACGCGGGCTTCTCGCCCTTGTTTTCAGAGTCTGCCACATGCTCCTCTCTCTTTGGACTACGAATCCTTCTAGCAAAAGGTCGAAGCTCCCTGTACCCCCACACCTCTGCCCCTGCTCACGACACTTGTTGGTCTCTGGTGGAAGGGACTGCTGAACTGGTGGAGTGCGGGTGCCCCAGTGGGATGCAAGAAGAGAAACTAGAGTCTGAGTGCTGTGAGCTTGACAAGTTTATTGAAAACCCAGGAACACAGAGAGCAGTACAAACAGGCATCCCACCCACCCCAGGCTTCCCTGAAGCTCGCAGACAAACCCTCCTGCAGTAGACAAGACTGGGCCTCCCCCATATCACCATGGAGTAGGGGCCATGGATTGAGGCAGAACCCAGCTTCACCCCTGCACACCACACAGTCCTCACACTCATGCAGCAGAGCAAAAGCAACAGCTCAGGAAGAAAACTAGCCACTTGGAAAAGAACCATCTTATGGGACTTGGGGGATCCCTTAGGCCACCAAGGACAGTGGGTTCTAGGTCAAGAAGAAACTTCTACCAGGGAAAGCCAGGGGAAGGACTCAGAGGATTATGGGATATAGCTGTCTGCAGTGTGGAGAGTCAACTCTCCATTATCTGAATTACTCCAAAACCACCAATGGCCGTGGTGCCTAGACACATTCTTTCAGGCTTTGGATAGTTCCTTCTCTCCCCAGTGAGTGGATCTTTTTGTTGACTCTGCATTTCTTGAGGCTCTAGGACTGGTTGATGAGGAGTGAGCCAAGAAAGAAAGGCAAGTGGGATGGAGAGAAAGCAGTACAGCTGTGACTGCAGGTGGAACGACTAGATGAAGGGGTGTCTCCTCCCAGGCACCGTCTAACCCTGGGGGAGAGCTGCGGGTGGGGTCAACTTCCTGGCAGCAAGGGAGCCTCCCAGGCGCTTCAGAGACAGAAGATGGAGCCTTCCAGATGGTTCTCTGTGGTTGTGGCTGGCTGTGGCTGGCTTCTCAGAACTTGGTCCTGCGGGCCGTGGTGGTGGTGGTGGTGGTGGAGGCGAAGCGCACGCCGGAGCTGCGGCTGCTGCGCCCCCCGCTACAGCTGCTGAAGCCGCCCTCTGCGGGCAGCGGGCAGGGTAGGCTGGAGGCGCAGGCTTCGCCCACCAGCACAGAGCTTCCGCGGGAGGCTCCGCCCAGGCCCAGGCCAGAGCCACATGCGCCACCCCCATAGCGGAGGCTGCTGCTGCCGCTGGAGAAAGCCATGCCTCCACGGGCAAGGCTGCCGCTGGAGACCAGGGCCTCAGGTCCACACACCAGGCCACCCCGAGAGCTGCTCACGGCTGCGGAGGAAGAAAGTCAGTGTGAGCAAGCCTGCATGCCCAGGGTCTCCCGGCTCCTGCTGGGGAAGGATGCTGGGGGCTGGGAAGGCAGGCAGGCAGGGATGTTGGCAACAGGGGAGGTGAGCTGGCTAGAAATGTCCCTTTACACAGTCAGTCTTCATCTTTTCCAGGTGACTCAAAGGTAGTGATGACCTTGAAGTCAGCATTCAGGTTAAAAGGGAAGAATCCAGCCAATGGCCAGGTGTCTGCCTCTGACTGCATAGACTGACAGGTTTTTGTCTGAGGCCATGGGCAGGTAGTTGGGTTGCAGGAGAGGGTAGTGAGGTGGTTATCCAGGAAGGTAGGACAGTGGCCTCAGGAAAACCAGGGATTTCTCTCTTCCAGTTACATCGTGACAAGCTTTGGTCCTCATATACCTCCCCCGACCCGACCTGTAGTTCCTTGGCAGACCCCCAGCTCGAAGCCCTCTGGTCTACAATGCTGCCCTCCAGAGTGGAGCCAAGGCCAAAGGGAATTAGAGGGTCCCAGGAGAGAACTGTGTGAAGAGGAAAAGAATTAAGGTTCTTACATATATTTACTGGGCCAACACCTTCACAGATCCTGGGAAAGAAACAGACCAGTTAGTTCACAAATGATGCCATTCCTTACAAACCTACTTGTTGTCTCAAGGACTCTCTTGGTTGAGTGAACTGGTAAGTCTCACCCCTGCCTGTACTAACATGTAGGGGAGTTTTGAAAAATGACATAATCCTACAACTTATCCCCCAAATGATTGAATCAAAGCATTTGGGGTAATTTATTATTATTATTATCACCACCACCACTATTATTATTGTCTTCATGAGGGCTCCACCATTACAAGGTGACTTTTTCAGATAGAAAGAGGAAGAGACAGGGGCCAGGTGGTGGCACACCTAGTTAAGTGCACACATTACAGTGTGCAAGGATGCAGGTTCAAGCCCCTGGTCCCCACCTGTGTGGGGAAAGCTTCACAAGTGGTGAAGCAGTGCTGCAGGTCTCTCTCTCTTTCTCCCCTCCCATCTCAATTTATCTGTCTTTATCCAATAATAAGTATATACATACATACATACATATATATATATATATACATATGTATTTTTTTTTAAAGAAAGAGGTAAAGATAAAGGGAGAGAGGGAAATATACCACAGCACTGAAGCTTCCACATGTGCCCCGGGAGCTAGACTTGAACCTGGGTCGTGCTCATGGCAAAGCAGGCTCATTATCCAGGTGAGCTATCTTACCAGCCTTATAGCTATTATAACCACCACGGCCATCAGCATCCTTTCTAACAAATCGATCAAGTGAGCAAACTCCCCATAATTCTGGTATTGCCTGTCTACAAACTTGCTCTTAGCAGGCACAGTTGTGTCTTCTAATTCCCTGCCTAGAGCCACCCAACCAAATGCTGTCACCTCTCCAGACTGTTCACTACAGCGGGTCTTTACCCATGTTCCCCTCTCACACCACTTGATTTCCATCTGCCTTGGTCTGGTCTCTCTTCCTCCTGTTGCAGAGAACACTCACCTGCTCTCCTCGCCCTCCAGCAGCCGCCTATAGGTGGCGATCTCGATGTCCAGGCCCAGCTTCACGTTCATGAGCTCCTGGTACTCGCGCAGCTGCCGCGCCATGTCTTGCTTGGCCTGCTGCAGGGCGCCCTCCAGATCTGCCAGCTTGCACTTTGCGTCATTGAGGGCAGCCTCACCCTGCTGCTCTGCCTCGGCCACAGCAGCCTCCAGCTTGGCCCGCTGTGGGGAAGCCAGTTTGCAAGTGAGTCTCAGTTGGGACCAAGGGATTCCCCAAGTGGGGTTAAAAAGACTGCCTCCTACTGGTGGGAGCTTTGCCTAGTGCCAAGCCAGAGACACAGCCCAGGGCAGTGTTTTTTCCAGGAACAGTGATTTAGTAGTTTGATACCAATAGTGGGGAAAACATTGCTTTCTGCAGTTTCTATGCTCTACTGATTTAGTGCTTCCTGATTCATGCATCTTCAAGACCTATGGGGACCAGGGACCTATTCTTGGTGATGCTCCTGCCCTTTTATGTTGACCCCTCAAACCTCCCCTTCCATATTTTCCTGTTTGTATTCTCCTCTTCCAGGAAGTTTTCCTAGACTAATCCCTCCGTATTTTCTGCTTGTTTTTCTTGGAGTGCCCACCTCACCCATCCCAAGGACCCCCAAAGTTAAGGGGCCTTGCTTTGCCTCTCCTAGGAGCGCTCCCCTTCACTTTGTCCCACCTGAGCCTTGGCATGCTCGATCTCTGCCTTCAGCCTCTGGATTAGGCGGTTCAGCTCATTGATCTCATCCCGGGTGTTGCGCAGGTTGTCACAGTGCTGGCCTGCTGTCACCCGCATCTCCTCATACTGGGTGCCAGGGAGAGGAAAGGAGAGACTCCGAAGTTGCAAAGGTTGTGCCAAGACCACTGCCCTCCCTGAGCAGGGTAGAGTCTCAGACCCCCGCTGGGCTGGCTCCCCCTGCAGGGGTCACCTGCACCCCGCCCCAGAGGCCTCTCCTGCCCACCTTGGTCTGGTACCAGCTTTCGGCATCAGCCCTGCTGCGCCTGGCAATCTCCTCATACTGGGCCTTGATTTCTGCCACGATGCCATTGAGGTTCAGGTCCCGGCTGTTGTCCATCTTCACGATGACAGACGTCTCTGAGATGTGTGAATGAAGCAGCTGGATTTCCTGTTGGGGGATGAGCCAGACAGATAGGTTCACAGTTCCTCCAGTGGCCCGTGTTTCAGTGCCAGGGTAGGAGAACACTGTTCCTGGGCTTAGAGCAAGGCCATGGAGCAGACCGTTCAAATCCATGGCAGAGAAAGTACTGTGACTGAGAACTACATCAGCTGAACATCAAACCCTTGGTGTGTGCTCAGAGACAACCTGTCCATATTTTTACTTGCATGGGTGAACTTAAAGCCCTGGGGACCTAGACCATTGGTGGAGGAGTAACAACCAGGATAGGACTGAAAATTTCCTTTGGATTCATCACAGAGTAGTTGTGCTTGTCTTGGTTCATTGAGAGGTATCAGTGCTTTAGATGATCTGGGAAGCCCTATGTCTCAAGGAGATTGGAACTACCCTGCAAGATGAGGCCTTTCTATTTAAAGGCAGACAACCAACTTGGACTGGCTTATACCAGATCAAGCTTATGAAGCAGAAGATAGTCCACTTGGCTAATGTGTCCTAACATAATTTTTTAATTTTTAAAAATATCTCCTGGCAAATAATTTTTTCAGAGTCCTCTGATCAGTAGCTAGGAAGTGACATTCCTAGATCTGAGTCTTTGCCTGCCCAATGGATCATGGGTCCAAGGGATTTGTTCATAGACCCAAGTTATGCCTTTCTAAGAAAACTGCCCACCTTAGCTTCTGTTTGTGTAGATGCAGCCCCATGTATAGATGCTATAGGTTGGAGTGGGAGGGGAGATGTGTGAGAGCAAGCACCAGGAAGAGACAGGCCCTGTCCAGATGAAGCTGCCAGGGAGGCCAGGCCAAGGGCATCTTCTGGAAGGGCTCCTCCCCCCCTCCCATGTGTGTATGTGTGTGTGTGTTTGTGTGTATGTGTGTATATGTGTGTGTGTATGCGT
The DNA here is from genome assembly GCF_950295315.1 of Erinaceus europaeus. Classification (NCBI taxonomy): domain Eukaryota; kingdom Metazoa; phylum Chordata; class Mammalia; order Eulipotyphla; family Erinaceidae; genus Erinaceus; species Erinaceus europaeus. The sequence goes on along the minus strand of NC_080168.1, from coordinate 112,554,514 downwards.
GTGTATGCATGTGTATGTGTGTGTATGTGTGTATGTGTGTGTGTGTGTGAGAGAGAGAGAGAAGCACCTTACCTCCATGTACAAGGCTTTCAGGAAGTCAATTTCTTGAGTCAGGGCATCTGCATTGGCTTGCAGATCAGACTTATTTAAGAAAGCTGCGTCCACATCCTGCATAACAGAGAGAATGAGGAAATGCTTGTTTCCTGAGCACTGTCCCCACTTTAACATGGTCTGGAGATGTGTTAGATGATCAGGACAGTTCCCATCAGATCAGACCTACATGATGGATGATAATGTCATTGCGTGGACATGCAGTGTGGTGATTACTGTTCTCTCTGCTGCAATGTGAATTCACCTCCAGGGACTGAGGGACATTTTCTGATGCTCATCTAGAGGCAGGAAGTCTCTAGATAATCTAAGACTCTCCAGAGGTCATCTTTCGGGCCTCTGCTCTGAGAAAACATGAACCTGCATAATCCAAGGCCAAATCAGAACTTCCAAGGGAGCCTGCTGTGACCCTGGCTCCACAGGGCTTCCTCAGCTGCTTCTCAGGGAAGAAATCTCCAAAAAAACTGCCCCCTCCACTTCCCTGCCCCCTGGAGAAGTTTGCCTGGTTCTGTTGCTCTCCCTTACCTTCTTCAGAGTCACAAATTCATTCTCAGCATTGGCCCGGTATGCCACTTCCTCCTCATACCTGCACAGTAAGGAACAGTAAGAGATGTGTTCTCACTGTGAACTGAGAACCAATTACAACAAGCCTCTTGGGACCACTCTGCTTCATCCTGCAAGCACAGATTCCTGCTACAGTGACAAGTCACCATTTACTTTGACCCATCTTTAAGATTTTTCCTGTATCAGTGGCCTTCAACCCAATCCCTTTCACTTTCTCGTGTTGGTTGTGGGGGCTGAAGAACTGGACCATTGCTGTGATTCTCTGCTGACATAGACTTACAGCCACGCACATGGCTACAGAAGAAATAGGACCAACAATTTTCTGCATGAGGCACTGCTCTCAAAGGCCAGAGGGCTCCTTGCCCATTCTGAGGGACAAGTCAGGCCCATCTCTAAGTCTCCTGTATCTTCAGGACTCATGAAGGCCCTTTTCTGGCTTCCTGACATATCATTGCCCTCTCCCCTGTCTCTAGGCTGGGGAGTGGGACCAGCATTATGTCCTCATCCTTCCAGATGCTTGCTTCTTTGGGGACCAGCCTAAAAGCCTCTGGACCATCATTGGTCTGTGCAGCCCATCACCACTCACTTCTTCCTGAAACCCTCCAGCACATCTTGCAGATTATTTCTCTCAGCCTCAAATCGGGCTCTGTCACTGGTCACCATGTCCAGCTGCCTTCGCAGGTTGGTGATGTAGTTCTCAAAGAGGGGCTCCAGGTTGCTCCTGGCACATTTCTGCTCTTGGAGGAAGTTCCACTTGGTCTCAAGGAGCTTGTTCTGCTGTTCCAGGAACCGCACCTAAACCCACAGGGGTGAAGGGATGACAGTTGGAGAGCAGAATGGAGTCACTGACATGCCAGCTGGCTTTTCAGATAGCTAGTGAGGAAGTTCAGCCTGACATGGTTTTCTCCTCTTCTGGCTCCTGTTTCTCTTCTGGTGAGATTAAGTCTGCAGGCCCAACCCCCTACTCCTGTCCCTCAAACTCAAATGAGGTTCTGAACCAAAGACCTTCCATGCCATTTCCCTTCTGTAACTTAAAAAAATTATTATCTTTTTATTTATTTGTTGGGTAGAGACAGTGAGAAATTGATGGGGGAGGGGTATATAGAGAGGAAGAGAGACAGAAAGACAGTTGCAGAACTGCTTCACCACTTGGAAAGTTTTCCCCCTGCAGGTGGGGACTCAAACACAGTCCTTGCACATTGTAAGGTGCACTCAACCAAGTATGCTATCACCTGCCCCCCCATTTCCCTTCTGCCCCCTGAGAAAGGTGTAAGACTTTTCATCTGGAAGATGGAAACACTGAATTCTTCCTGAGTTGTGTTTTTGCCTGTATCAAAAAACTGGTGCCTGCTATCTCTGGCAGAGAGTGAGAAGCAGAGTTAAAATACATATGGGGGGGTGTGTGTGTGAGGGGGTAACTTTGAGAGCTGGGCATTCTCAGGTTCTAAGACCTTCCCACCATCCCAGGTGTTCTATCAGCTATGGAACCTAGGGGTCATTTGCTCCTAGTCCCTCACTTCAGAGGCGAAGGAAATGCATCTTCCAGAGGTTGCTTTCTAGTCTCAGACACATTAGAGCATTCCTGCTTCAGGGAGATATGACTTATGGGACAGCTGTCCCTCTCTTCAGCCCGAAGATCAGTGATTACATGAAGTGGCTCTTTGCTACTTTCCTCAATGTAGGCAATTCAGTTTAATTGGAATACCACACATGGAGAGAGAGGAAATTAGTTTTTTTTTTTGTACAAAAATTACTTAGTTCCATTCTCCACCTTACTAGGTCTAAGCGAATATAGCCACTTAGCCTCAGAAACTCTGAAAATCGCTAACAGATCAGGAACATTTCAAAGGAACCCTTTAAATACAGTATCTGGTCAAAGTCCTGACATTCCTGGCCTGTTGGGTAAGCTATCCCAAGTGACCAGGTGGCAGGTCACACTTTGTCCATAAATCCTTGGATTTGGCTGGATGCCCCTCTTCCCTCGAGAAGACACATCACTGTGTCCTAAACTGATCTACTTAACACAGTGTTTCTAAGACCTGACCTGCTGTTCTGCAGGTCCACCCAGAAATTATACAACATATCTTCTGTTACCACCTGAAAGAAGTGGCATTAAGGCTAATTCCCTGACCCTTCATCTTAAGGAAGAGAATGGCCTAATGCATGCCAGCTTTCATTATCCCAGACTCCAGCTCAGCTGCCATGGGTACCTTGTCAATGAAGGAAGCAAATTTGTTGTTGAGGGTCTTGATCTGTTCCTTCTCATCCTTCTTCACCCTCTGTGCATTGGTGTCAATCTCCAGGTTGAGAGGTGTCAGCAAGCTCTGGTTAACAGTCACTGCTGTGATGGATGGGGCTGCAGGGACTCCAACTCCTCCAACTCTGTAGCCATAGCCAGGGCCACTGAAGCCAAAGCCCAGGCCACTGCCAGCTCCAAACCCTAGACCAACACCACTGCCAGCCCCATAGCTGAGACCGGCACAACTTACATCACCAAAGCCAAAAGCCAGCCCACCGCCTGCTCCGAAGCCAGCTCCATAGCGGAAAGGCCGAGGGCCTACGGCCGTCATCTGGGGTGAGCAAGATCCAAATGAGATGAGGCTCCGGCTCCCATAGCCTCTGTGGCCCTGGAAGCCAGGTCCACTCCTGCAGGAGGCAGGGCTGGCCTGGAAGCGGTGCAGGTTCTGCGGTGTCATGGCTGAGCAGGAGCTGAAGTTGCCCACCCGGCAACCTGAGCTGACTCGGTAGGAGCGGCAAGACATGCTGGCTTCTGGGGTGTGAGTGGAGGAAGAGTGCACAGGAGGATGAGCTGCAGCTAGGAGTCCTGTGAGGCTAGTGGGTCCCTCGCACCTCTTTTAAGTATATGGAGAGCTGAGGATTGGCCCCATAAAAATGAAAAAGCCATCTGGTGGCATTTATGAGCTTGGGTAGTTAGCAGAAACTCTTCATGCCTATAACCCCTTAACAATGAGCTAATCGCAGACACACCTACTCTCCTGGGCATCAGGCTTTAAGATCAAACCTATAAACATTAAAATCACATAAACATTATGGTCCCATTTTTTCCCATAAGTCCACCACAATTGCCATTATGAGAGCATTAATTTGCTTTGGTCGTAAGTCCAACACTTTTTCACTGAAAGTGTGGCTAACCACCAGAAAGTTAAGATCCTAATAGCTCCGGCAAGAGGCTTGCAGGGTCTGCATTGATACTCAAGCCCCCAGACTGAGATGTGTGTTTGTGTGTGTGTGTGTAACAAAGTTAGGGTGCACAGAACCAAATAAGAAGCAGTATAGTAAGAATACAGACTTTTGCATAGTCTGAAAACCTCTTGGACATTAAAAAAAAATCTATTGACCACAACCTGGTTTGAAATTTATGTAGGAACTGAAGCATCAGTAAAGTTCATTTGGGTTATTGTGGGTACATGTCTAATTTGAAACACTCAAAGGAGATTCATTCATTCATTCATTCATTCATTCATTCATTCATTCATTCATTCCACCAATAAGTATCTGTGTCTCTTCTGTTCCAGGGCTGTTCCTGGTGCTGGAGTACAAACAGGAAAGCGGTTAATCTGGAGAACTTCCACCTGTCAACACTTCTGTGATAGGCTTTGAGGCCAAAGCCTGCCAATAAGCTGGCCATGTATCCACATGGAAAGTTAGCCATGTGATTTTTAGTTTCTGAATACACACAAAGACTGATACCTTGTCCTCTTAGTGCAAGTTTCTGGCATCATTGATGGATCTTTGGCCAGGACAGAAAAATCCAGAACAATAAGCATCTAGATGGAAAAGGAAAAATTCTTTAAAATAAAAAAGTTTATTTATTTGAGAGAGAAAAGATGTGTGTGTGTGCACACGCATGTGCATGGGGAGTGGCACATTGGAGTGGGTGAGGGACATTTCAGAACACTGCTTATCTTTGGTTCATTGTGGTGCTGGGGACATGAGACCTCTGGGGCCTCAGCCATGCAAGCCTTGTGTATCTCCACTGTGCCATCTCCATGGTCCAGAAAATGAGAAATGCGAAGCCACTGGACAGTGTAATGACTTTTATCAGTCTTGCAGATATTTTAGGACCTGGAGGTGGGCTGGTGTTTGCTATTTCCATTCTAGGGTGTGATATGGTTTTACCCTCCCTGTCTTGCACCTGGGTACTTGTGTTCAACCAGATGATCTGATGGAGGGTAAGGTGTACTGAAACCTAACTTGGGGAGAAATGAAATGTACTCCTGTAACAGCGAGTCCTATAGACCAAAATGTCCTCAATAAAACAAAAAGGACAATGATTCCTCTGGCATGTTTTAGGAGTCTACTCAAAAGGGGACACGAACCTTTGACAGGAGCTATTCAGCTCAAGTGTTTTCCTTTCTTCTCAATTTATCTGTCTTTAGCTTCCTTTTCTTATATTAGTGCATTTACCAGAAATTTTTGTACAATGTTCAGAAACCATTGTAGAGAGGATATATTCTTTTTTGAAATTTTTATTTATAAAAAAGGAAATATAGAGTCGGTGGCAGCGCAGCAGGTTAAGTGCATGTGGCGCAGAGCGCAGGGACTGGCATAAGCATCCCGGTTCGAGCCCCCGGCTCCCCACCTGCAGGGGAGTCGCTTCACAGGCGGTAAAGCAGGTCTGCAGGTGTCTATCTTTCTCTCCCCCTCTCTGTCTTCCCCTCCTCTCTCCATTTCTTTTTTTTTTTTTTTTTTTTAATATTTATTTTATTTATTTATTCCCTTTTGTTGCCCTTGTTGTTTTATTGTTGTAGTTATTATTGTTGTTGTCGTCGTTGTTGGATAGGACAGAGAGAAATGGAGAGAGGAGGGGAAGACAGAGAGGAGGAGAGAAAGATAGACACCTGCAGACCTGCTTCACCGCCTGTGAAGCGACTCCCCTGCAGGTGGGGAGCCGGGGTTTGAACCGGGATCCTTATGCCGGTCCTTGTGCTTTGCGCCACCTGCGCTTAACCCACTGCGCTACAGCCCGACTCCCTCCTCTCTCCATTTCTTTCTGTCCTGTCCAACAACAACGACATCAAAAACTACAGCAACAATAAAAAGACAACAAGGGCAACAAAAGGGAAAATAAGTTAAAAAAAAAAAAGAACTCATCTTAAAAAAGGAAATATTGACAAAAATAATAAGATAAAAGGGGTATAACTCCACACAATTCCCACCACCAGAACTATCCCTCCCTGATAGCTTTCCTATTCTTTATCCCTCTGGGAGCATGGACCCAAGGTCACTATGAGGTGTAGAAGGTGGAAAGTCTGGCTTCTGTAATTGCATCCCTGCTGAACGAACATGGGTATTGACGGGTCGATCCATACTCCCAGCCTGTCTCTCTCTTATTCTAGTGGGGTGGGACTCTGGGGAAGCAGGACTCCAGGACACATTGGAAGGGTCATCTGCCCAGGGAAGTCCAGTTGGCATGATGTTAGCATCTGGAACCTGGTGGCTGAAAAAGAGTTAACATATAAAGCCAAACAAATTATTGACTAATCATGAACCTAAAGGCTAGAATAGTACAGATGAAGAGTTGGGGGGGGGGGTCCTCCATTTTGTAGATAGCTAGTATGCCTATTTTTGTTGTATTTCAAAAGGCCGGTGACTTTACTAGTTTATTTTGTTTGTTTTTTTTCTGAGCCTGACATCTGATATGCAGGTGGGTCCAAGTTATTGTCTGGGGAGATGATGTCATGGCTAGAAAAAGGACCAGAAAGCTGGATCAAGGAAGAGTGTCGTTCCCAAATATGGGAAAGGGGTATAAATATTGTTGACTGTAAACCCCATCAATTTGATCTGATCTGGGGCCCATATTCAGCTTAGGAGCCTATGTGACCTCTGCATCCCTGTAGGTCTGAGCTCACATTCTGTGGTCATGAGTAGGAATGTTCCAAGCTGCCCCAATTTCAGGACCCATCTTTCTCAGTTGTAGCATAGAATATGCTGTCCAGCCTCCCCTGAGGATGGAACATTCTCTGCTCTTGTTGATACACACTGAGGCCAAGGTCTTATGAGGGCCCACAAAGGGGTCTATTGTGTTGTTCCTGATAGAGATGACCAGTAACAATGAAGAGAGGGATTTATTCAAGGTCTAGGCCCATCATGTCTGTTTGGGAATCTCAGGACTCCCTGACTAGGGCCCCAGCTGATGGGGTGGCCTGATAGTGACTAAAGAGTCATCGTTAAAGTATGCCCATCTCTTGCCCTTATTCAGCTTTTGTAGTACTTACTTTGATAAGGTTAGCTTTGGAGTGACTGAGGGAAATGTAATAGGAAGTAGGTGCTGAGGGTATCTAAGTAGACACTATTTGACTCAGTCCTTGTGGCATTTCTCATCTCTATCTATTTCATCTTCTTGGTGCCAAGATACAGACCTATGACTTTCAATACTCTGTGATAACTGTCAAGTGCTGTCTCTCTCCTAGAACTCCCTGCTGCACTCCACACATACATTTTGATCCATGTCTCTATCTGGATGTCAGGTGGCTAACTCAGCCTTGATATATCCAAGGTGCTTCTCTCAGATGTCCCTAGTCAACATGTACAACTTGCCAGGCACACTGTCCCTGCAGTATATCAGGCCAAAAGAATCTAGGAGTCAGCATTTTTTCCTGTTTTCTATGTCTCCCTATATTCCATGTTCAACCAGTTGACTAGTGATTCTGCTAAGAGAGTGACAAGCCTGTTACTCTCCATCTGCTCTACCGAGATGTCCTTTCACTTGCTCTCCCAGCTACCTCTTTGGCCCCCTGAATACTTTATTAACACAGTCACAGGAAGCCTTTAAATCTTAATGGATGAAGCCTGGGAGGTGGTTCAACAGGTAGAGCACAAAGCCTCTATGTGTGAGGCCCTAGTTTGATCCCTAGCAACAAAGGTGGAGATGGGCGGAGATGGGTGGATCTCTATGCATGGTGAAGTGATGCTTTGATGCCTGTTCTTGTCCTTCTTTTCTTCCCTTTCTCCCTCTTCCTCATAAAGAAATAAAAAATAGAACAATAATTGGGCTGAGGTGACCCAGCGACTGAGACCGTGCATGTAGCAGGCTCTGAGTCTGATCCTTAGCACCACATAAAGTCATATTGGGCCATACTCCTTCTTTCCCTTTTCATTTTAGGTAGATAGACAGAGACAGAGAGCAGGAGAGACGCCACAGCTCCAGAGCTTCCCTGCGTGTGGTGCTGAGGCTCCAACCTGGGCTGCACACAGGGCGAGGCATGGCCCTGCTGGATGAGCTCTTATCAGCCCCAGATCCTGCTATTTCTACACTCAAGGGTTTCCTGTTGCACTGGGAGTAAGTGCCATGCATAATCCTCCACAGGAAGCTTCCTCTCATAGCATACTTTCTATCCACCTGCTCACCTCCTCCAACCACCCAGTCCTCTGGCAAAGAGGCAGGAAGGACCCCCTCCTCTAACACCCTCCCACCTGCCTGATTCTCTGCTGAGAACTTTCCCTCAAATAGCTGCATTTCTGCTTCCTCAGTTGCTGAGGAACTTGTTATGGTCACTTCTTATTTAAAGATTACTCCCTGTGTCCTCCTGGCCTCCTCCTCTCTTGAGCAGCCATTAACACTGGAGGCATCTCCTGACTGGAGCAGAAGTCCAGACAGGTAGGCAGCACTGAGTGTTTTCTTCCCTGTATCCCAAGTGCTTAGCACAGTGGTGGCATTGGGGTGTTGTGCTGTCTAGTTGTGTTGACTAGATGAATGCTCCATAAGGTTTAAAAGCAGAAGGGGAGAGGGAGAGTGATAGGTCAATGGGTGGGATATGCGTTTTGCCATGTAGTCCATCTTTGAGCCCAGGCATCATATGGGGATGCCTTGGCACCAGTGCCAGGCTGTCCCTTCCTCCCTGTTTCTGTCTCTCGTCTCCCTATCTGAGTGAAGAAGTGGATCTAAGACCAGTGAAATCACTTATACATGAGAGAAAAGAAAAGAAAAGAAAGGAAGAGAAAATGAAAGAAAAGAGGAAAAGCAGGCAGGTGGGAAAAGGGAAAGGGAGCAGGGAATAGAGAGAAAGAGGGATTCTAGAGTTTGGGTCTTGCGATTATTTCAGAAGAGGTGGCTCCAAGGTCCCAAATGGAGCAGGCAGGACCAGAGCTCCAGAACCACCCTCATTTGCCCTCCAACTCTGGCCATGTGTGTGTGAATCTGGCTGCTTAGCAGAAAGGCCATCAACCACTTTGAGACTCAGGAGATTGGGAGGAAGACCAGCACAGCCCTGAGAGGGCAGGGCAGGAGGGCTCACACAGAGAATGCCAGCTAGCAGGTGGAGCTGGTACAAAAGACATGATGCATGGGGGGGTGGCTGGGGGAAACTAGGTTCAAAATGGGCACCGCCACTGGTCAGCATTGGGGATGGTGGAATGGCTGCGAGGGGTGTCTGTCTATAGAGACATCAAAAAGTAATAATACAACCCATCAAGTCAGTCTCCTTTATTTTTAAATTTCTTTTCTTTCTCTACCAGAGCACTACTCAGCTCTGGTTTTTGTGGTAGTGTGGGGGATTGAACCTGAGTCTTTGGAGCTTCGGCATGAGAGTCTTTATGCATAACTATTATGTTATCTACCCTCAACCAAGTCAGTTTCCTTTATACTAGCAACCATTCACTGGTCATTCCAAACAATGTCAGTTAACAAACACCCCCCCCCAGGTGTACCCCCATCCTGGGGGTGACTATTAACCTTTGTTAGACTCAGTTTCTTCATCTGTAACATGGAACGATGCCCTCTTCACAGTTCTCTAGAAAGTCCAAGTGAAAATGTTGTGGGTGTCACCAATTTCTGTCCTTGGCTTTCTTTCTCTTTTGCTTCTAGCCTTCCTTTCTCTTTGGCACAGTGCACCTTCACTTCTAAGTAGTCACCCCTGTTTCTTCTAGCACTCCACCTCCCTTCTGCTCCAGGCTTCCACTGCCCATCAGACCATCCTGGGATTTTCCCAGTCCCAGCTTCCTCCAGTCCCATCAGGCGGACAGGGTGGAGGGAAATTGGGAGCAGTCAAGCACAACCCCTGTGAGCTGTCCACATCATCACTTTATGGTTCTGAGATGTGATTTTGCCAGATGCCGCCTAACACCAGCCTCTGCCATTTCTTAGAGGTTTCCAGGTGGGGAGAGGGGGAAGAGTCACCCTGGAAATTCTGAGCTGGACATATTGCTGCCTTGTCAGTTTCTTCTTCCTGTTGTTAGTGGTACCTGGTTGTGTGGCTGTACTGGGGCTGCTGGCTCAGGCTGATGCTATCTGCAGATGGAGGAGGAGGGAGAAGTGCTGATCGGGAAGGGTAGGATGTGGTGGGAAGGACTTCCCTGGATGACTGAGCAGGGCCTGGGAGGCCTGGCAGGCTGTGTGTGTGTGTGTGTGTGTGTGTGTGTGTGTGTATGTGTGTGTGTGTGTGTGTGTGTGTGTGTGTGTGTGTGTGTGTGTGCAGGGCCTGGGAGCCCTGGCAGGCTGTTTGTGTTTGTGTGTGTGTGTGTGTGTGTGCGTGTGTGTGTGTGTGTGTGTGCAGGGCCTGGGAGCCCTGGCAGGCTGTGTGTGTGTGTGTGTGTGTGTGTGTGTGTGTGTGTGTATGTGTGTGAGCAGGGCCTGGGAGCCCTGGCAGACTGTGTGTGTGTGTGTGTGTGTGTGTGTGTGTGTGTGTGCAGGGCCTGGGAGCCCTGGCAGGGTGTGTGTGTGTGTGTGTGTGTGTGTGTGTGTGTGTGTGAGCAGGGCCTGGGAGCCCTGGCAGGCTATGTGTGTGTGTGTGTGTGTGTGTGTGTGTGCAGGGCCTGGGAGCCCTGGCAGGCTGTTTGTGTTTGTGTGTGTGTGTGTGTGTGTGTGTGTGTGTGTGCAGGGCCTGGGAGCCCTGGCAGGCTGTTTGTGTTTGTGTGCGTGTGTGTGTGTGTGTGTGTGCAGGGCCTGGGAGCCCTGGCAGACTGTGTGTGTGTGTGTGTGTGTGTGTGTGTGTGTGTGTGTGCAGGGCCTGGGAGCCCTGGCAGGCTGTGTGTGTGTGTGTGTGTGTGTGTGTGTGTGCGTGTGCAGGGCCTGGGAGCCCTGGCAAGGTGTGTGTGTGTGTGTGTGTGTGTGTGTGTGTGTGTGTGTGTGAGCAGGGCCTGGGAGCCCTGGCAGGGTGTGTGTGTGTGTGTGTGTGTGTGTGTGTCTGCCAGTGTGGGAGAGGAGGAAGGTGAGAGGGAGATCCCAGCCACTGAGAAAGCTTTGTTATAAGCCGCCTTCTTCTGAGGGCTTCCGTTTTGCCCCCGGGGGATAGTTTGGGCTGGAGAGAGGCTCTCAAGAGTGGTGTTCTTGCTGTGGCCTGCCTTGCTGGGGTGGAGAGCTCAGGAGTGCCTGCAGAAGGCAATGGACAGGTGGAGAGAGCCAGAGTCCTCTCTGGTGCAGGCCTTCCGCCCCTTTGTCCTTTCAGACAAATGACACGTTGGAGGCATCTAGGCATAGTCCGGAGAGATGAAGCACCCTTCTTGCTTAGGCCAGTGTTCCCTCCAACAGGCAGGAGGCTGTTTTCAGGGTCCAGCCACACCCCCTCACATGTCCCACACAGCTCTTACCTATGCAGGGAGGAACTAGGCACATGGGCCATGTGTTCCCACACACCTCCACTGGGTGCTGGAGTATTCGTGAGCTAGGTTGCCCACAGGTGTCTGAGTCCTGGTGCAGGCTAGATTGCTGGTGGGACAAGGGAGAGGAAGGCACCCTGGGGAGGCCAAGGTGGGTCAGTGGCACAAAGAATGGAGAGAAGAGGGGCAAGGAAAGGGGAGAGGTTCTTGAGAGACAGACAGATGAAGAGTTTGATTCAGGTTCTGCTATTTCCCCAGGCCACTTAGGGCAGTTCCCCACCTGCCCTCATTGGGGCACTCTGGAAGGAGCTGGGGTTCAAATTTTCAATGAAATTTTATAAAACTGGCTTCTTGAAGATGGGTCTCCCTTCCTTGATGAGGGCAGCGTGCCGGATCCCCTGTCTTCCCAGCATCAGGCTTGAGACTGGCCTAGGAGGGCTGCCCAAGAGATGTTTCCACGGATGAATGGAATGGAACCCAGGGCCGCCACTGGGAGGCACTTTGATTCTGGCTGTCCTGAATCCTCTATCTCTGAGGGAAGTGGGGGAACATGGGGGCAACACGGAGAGGATTTCCTTGCTGGAAGTACAGGAAAGGGGGTTGCCCAGAGCTCTGAGCTGGCGTGCCTCATATAGGGAGTAGTGCTTTCTCTCTCTGTAAGACATCCTAAACGGGCAGTCTGCTCTCTGGGCTCAAGACATCTCATGGCCTCCGTCTCCTCCTTGTGCCTGTGGCTGTTCGCTGGGCCTCACAGAAGTGGGTGGCTGACTGGGATATGTCTGTTTTTGCTGACTGCACATAGAGCCATTTGTCATTTCCAGAAGTGTTAGTAATTAGTCAAGCTGGCTCTTGGGCACGTCTGGACTGTCATGCTTCCAGTGCACCAGGCCCTGAGATGTTCTTTCCTCATGTGGGGACCTGTGTTCCTGGGAATCACACACTGCTTCACATTCACCCACTGCTTCCTTCCCTGAACCCTGCTGCTGTCAGGACCCAGCTAGCCTGTCCCTCCTCCTGGAGAGCTTCCCAGGCCACAACAGGTAGACTCTTATTCAGCTCCCCACCCATAACTTCTTGTTCCAGATATGTATTCCCCAATTCACCTGTAAGACCTCTAAAGCATGGAGTCGGGCCAGGTTCCCATTAAAATAGCTTTATAGGGATGTTATTCGTATGCCACGTGATTCACTCATTTCAATTGTACAATTCCATAGTTCTGGCTTCTGCACAGCCACCATCTAGGTCAGTTTCAGAACTTTTCTATCACTTTAAAAAGTAACTTTAAGGGCCAGAGAAATAGCTCACTTGCATAGTGTGTTACCTTGCCATGTGTGTGATCCAGGTTTGAGCCTGGCTTCCACCTCATTGAAGAAAGCTTTAGTGATGTGGTCTATGTCTCTGTCTTAAAATAAAAAGACAACTTTAGCTCTCTCTTCACCTTATCTTCTCTTCCCCTCAGTCCTAAGCAACCATTACCTGTCCTTCCTTCCTCCCTCTCCCTTTCTTTCTTTCTTTCTTTCTTTCTCTCTTTTGACTTTTATATAATGGAGTCATATAACACACAGCATTATTTGATCTGCCCAATGACAGTTTTCAAGGTTGTAGCATGAACTAGACTTCATTCCTTTTTTCTAACTGCATAATATTCCACTGAATTAATATGCCAGTTTTTTTGTTTTTCTACTTGTCTATTGATGGACAGTTAAGATATTTCTACCTTTACCAAAAGGTAAACATTGTGAACAGTGTTGCTATAAACACTTACACAAACATTTAGTTTTTGTGGGCATGTTTTCATTTCTCTTGGGTCTGCCTCTTAGAGTGGCATGCCTATGTCAAATGGTCACTCTGCGGCCAACACTTGGAGGGACTTCCAAAATATTTTCCACAGAGGCTGCCCCACTTACCATTGGTTCCAGGTGCTGTGTCTACTGGGTGAGTCTCTGGCGGGGCCAGTCTTGTCGCCGCGTTGCTCCTTTCCTCTGGGCCTTACCAGAGAAGGTGCCTGACCAGCATGTGTGAAGTGAAGGGACGAGTGAGTGGAAGGGTTCTGTGGTGTATGCTCAGCCCCCCTGGTACCACCAGCTTTCAGTGCAGGGCTTGGCACAGAAAATATGCCCTTTATGGGGTGTAGAGAGAAGGGAGCATGGAGGCAGGGGGAGTTTATAGCAGGTGCATTGCTATGTGGTACCAGTGAGGCAATATTGAGAGGGTATTGGGGTCTCCTGAGGGTGCAAGAACTTGTCCAGTGTCTCAGATCCAGGTCCTGGGGCTCCCTATGGGAGGAGATCAGCAGACTCTCCTTGTTGGCGGGGGCTGCTGGCACCACCATCACTGTTTTCCTGGGATGTTGTGTCCTTGGGGCTGTTCATGGATGTGAGAACAGAGCCTGGGACTTGAAGGAGGCTAAGTGTGGCAAGTAGAAAACACTCAGGAAACTCTTTTGTGGCAAGGAGACCTCTGTGTCATAAGCTCACAGGTCTTTTAAAAATTTTATTTGATACTTTATTGTATTATTTTATTGCCACCAAGGTTATTTCTGGGACTCAGTGCTTACATGATGAATTCACTGCTCCTGGTAGCTATTTTATTTTATTTTATTTTTTATAGAGACAGAGAAAAATCGAGAAGGAAGGGGAGGATAAATAGGAAAAAATAAAGACACTTGCATGGTTTGTAAAATTCCCTACAAGTGGAGACTAGGGGCTTGAACCTGGGTCCTTGAGCATAGTGACCTAGGTACTCTATCAGGTGCACTACTGCCTGGGCCCTAGTCTCCTAGCTTTCAATATGACCAGTGACTTGTGAGCTATAGGAGTGTGCTGTGCAGGTTTCACACGCAATTTCTAGGCCCTACATTTAATCTACAAACTGCCTCCCATCGTTGTCATGTTTTTCTCATTTGTACAGTAATCTCCATTTCCACTCTTCATTTTTAAAAATTATTATTACAATTATCACTGTTTTTTAAGCAGAGTACTGCTCAATCTTGGCATATGGTAGTGCAGAGGATTGAACCTGAGACCTCAGTCTCAACCATGAAAGTCTTTTGTATAACCACTGTACTATTTCCCAGATTCTACCCATTTCCATTCCTTTTTAAAATTTTTAATAACTTTAAAAAATTATTTTTATTTATTTATTGGGTAGAGACAGCCGGAAACCAAGAGGGAAGGGAGTGATAGAGATGGAGAGAGACAGAGAGACACCTGCAGCACTGCTTCACCACTTGCAGAGTTTTCCCCCTGCAGGTGGGGACCAGGGGCTCAAACCCGGGTTTTTACATATTGTAACATGTGCTCTCAACCAGGTGCACTGCCACCTGAACCTTCCATTTTCCATTCTTAAATCCCACCCTAGCTCTCAAAGGTCCCTCACGCTCACCCCTCCCCACCTCTTTGAGTTCCACGGAGCCTACAAATAGTCCAGATGCTCATGGCCTGTGAACAGTTTATTGGGAACAAACACTCTCCGAAGCTCATAGAAACCCAGAGTCCTGGGTGGGTAGGGCTTTAGCTCAGCATCCCTCATACTCTCAGCAGTAAGGCTGAGCTTCTAGTAGGCTGGGCAGCCCTATTTCACCACAGTTAGGAGGACAGTTCAATTCAAACCCAAAGCAAGAGAGAAGGGGGAATGAGCAGGGGAGGGTGGTTATGTACAGGAGTTGGGGGTGGGGCTTGATTCTATTGAGTCAGTAATGTCAGCTTTGACTGTCCCTTTGTCCATGTCCCCTTGCTGTTGTTCTGGTTATTTCCCTGACACCAGTTGCCAATACAAGCACAAAATAAAGACTGTTTTTGCAGAGTGAGAATTCAGTGTGCCTGGGGAGGTTGCAATGTCTCCTTTGGAGATATGCAAGAGTGCATATTTTAGGGGGGTGTTAAACTGCCTTTTCTAGGGTGCATGAAAGCTGGAGGTGAAAGATGGAGGGGCAGTGACTTTATGGGACAACTTCTAGGGGACAATCCACAAAGCAGAGCTGTGCCCTGTCACTTGACCTTCTTATCCCAGGAGCAGTGGGTGGGGACTGTTGCCATTGTCTTGGTCACACTCTGGGGTCTGAATGTCAGTAGCCTGGAAACATAGGTTCTGTGCACTCTTTCTCTGCACCCCACCCTCAGCCTGAACACCTAGCTTTGGGTCTGCACACAGCTAAGTGAATGATAATTTTTGAAGGGGCAGCTCCCGGTGAAAAGCTGAGGGAAGCCTGCAGTCAGTACAGGGAGGCAGGGCTTCAGAATAATAATCTTGCCTTTAGCCCTGGAGGTGCAGAGCCAGGTTGGCGGTGGGTGCCCTGTGCCCCAGGGGCTTCCGGACTCTGGGCCTTGCTAACACTTGTGGCAGGAGGAGCCGCCCCCACTCCCAAGCTTCATACTGGAGCTCCGCCCACTCCCACTGGCCAGCAACCCCTGGGGCTCCCAGGGGATGTAGAGTTCACTGGTGCCCACGATGCTGCAGCCCCCACTGCTTTTGAGGGTGCTGGTGGCCCCCGGGCAGTACTCAGTCCTCAGCATGGGCGTGCTGACCACACAGGGCTCATATAGGACGGCACCTTTGGAGCTGCTTATGGCTGTGGGAATAGGAGGGGTGGCTCAGGGTTACGAAGGACACAGCTCCAAGAACACCCCGACTCCTCAGCCTAGTTCTAAGGACACCCCACCCCATCAGCCAGCCTCACATCTCCCACGCAGTCAGAGTGCTAAACTGTTCCTCACACGTTTCACTTTCCTCGGGTCCTCAGCAAGGCCAGCACTGCTCGCTGCTTTGCCCTTTCTGTCTCCGCTTATCTGCCTCTAGCTCCCAGTCCTCTTTCTCTAGAGCAGCCCTCCTGGCTGGTATAGTTCCTCAGCTTCTGGGCCCTGAGGTCCTGAGGCCAGGCTCCTATTAGCCCTAGTTCTTCCTCCCAAGTCCTGGGAGGAACAGCTCCATCAGCCTTCCCCCACCCCTAGACAGAACACCTCCTCTAAGATGGGGGAGCAGTACCCCCAGCCCCCAGAACCTTTGAGAGTGCTCAAGTACTCACAGATATTCACAGGTCCAACGCCTTCACATAACCTAGAGGGGTGGGGTAGGAAAAAGGAGACAAGGTAACTGTACCAAAGAGAAAGAGGCTGACTCCCACGAAGCACCCCCTTCTCCTGCCTGCCCCTGTACCCCATGCTATTTGTGATGGAAACTAGCTGTGGGACAGGCAGTCCCAGTAGTAGCCTGAGGGCAGGAGGCATCCACACCATGCCCTTCCCCGCCTCGCCCGCACACCTGTGCTCCTCGCCCTCCAGCAGGCGCCGGTAGGTGGCGATCTCGATGTCCAGGCCCAGCTTGGAGTTCATCACCTCCTGGTACTCCTTGAGCAGGCAGGCCATGTCCTGCTTGGCCTTCTGCAGGGCCTCCTCCAGCCCTGCCAGCTTGCACTTGGCATCACTGAGGGCGGCCTCACCCTGCCGCTCTGCCTCGGTAATGGCACCCTCCAGCTTGCAGCGCTGGGGACAGGGCAGAGACAGACACTTTGAGGGCGGGGCTGGTAGGACACAACCCAGTAGGGGACACATGTTAGCATGCACAAGGACCTGGGTTCAAACCCCAGTCCCCCTCTGCAGGGGAAACCTTCACTAGTGGTGAAACAGTGCTGCAGGTGTCTCTCTTCCTTTCCCCTTCTCCCTCTCTCTATTTCTCTCTGTTTCTTTCAGAAAAGAAAAAAAAAAAAACAGAAAAAAAAAACACACCAGAATCATATTGGTAGAGTCATTATGCTGGCAATGAATTCTAGCGATAACTTGTTAACCCTGGTAGCCATAAGGAAAAAAAAAGGCACTATGAACATTTCTGGAATTCTAGAATGACTCTCAAAGAAGCAGAGGGAGCATGATCATTGTGAGATAAAAAGAAACTCTGTGCCCCAATGCCCATGTTCAACGGGGAAGCAATTACAGAAGTCAGACCTTCCACCTTCTGCAACTCACAATGACCTTGGGTCCATACTCCCAGAGGGATAAAGAATGGCAAAGCTATCAGGAGAGAGGATGGGATATAGAGATCTGGTGATGGGAATTGTGTGGAGTTGTACCTCTCCTATTCTACGGTTTTGTTAATGTCTCCCTTTTAAAATAAATTAAAAAAAATAATGAGAGGGGGGAAACAGTATAATGGTTATGCAAACAGACTCTCATGCCTCAGGCTCCTAAGTCCCAGGTTCAATCCCCCTCACCACCATAAGCCAGAGCTGAGCAGTGCTCTGGTGTTTCTCTCTCTGTGTGTCTCTCTCTCTGCATCTTTCTCAAAAATAAAAAAAAAATGAAAAAAAAAGAATGAAAAAAAATCTCTGTGCTGTATGCTGTATGCTATTTTCTGGCCCCTACCCCCCCAGCCCAGTTCCTCCACCAGATCTGCTCAGACTCTTGTGATTTCTAAGAGATAGGCCCATAAGGATGAGCTTTTTTCACTAATATTTGGTCTATGTCTCTACTCCTGTCACTTCCTGGCCTAGGTTCTTTCTGGAGATTTATAGTTGCTGGCCTCCATTCCTGACACAACACACCTAAATCCTGGAGCATTTCTCAGGTCTTATTAGTGTTTCTTTTTTTTTTTTCAATATTTATTTTATTTATTTATTCCCTTTTGTTGCCCTTGTTGTTTTATTGTTGTAGTTATTATTGTTGTTGTCATTATTGGATAGGACAGAGAGAAATGGAGAGAGGAGGGGAAGACAGGGAGAGGGAGAGAAAGATAGACACCTGCAGACCTGCTTCACCGCTTGTGAAGCGACTCCCCTGCAGGTGGGGAATCAGGGCTCGAACCGGGATCCTCATGCTGGTCCTTGTGCTTTGCACCACCTGCGCTTAACCTGCTGTGCTACAGCCCAACTCCCTTAGTGTTTCTTTTTCTAATTAAAAAATATTTTTATTTATTTATTATTAGATAGAGACCGAATGAAATTGAGAGGAGAGGGGGAGATAGAGAAAGAGAGAGACAGAGACACCTGCAGCCCTGCCTGCTTCACCACTCTTGAAGATTTCCCTCTTGAACTCTGGTCCTTGCCCACTTATGTGAGTGCTTAACCAGATGTATCACTTCCTGGCCCCATTGTAGTATTTCTTAATGTCTAAGTTTTTTAAAAACCTTTTTTTTTTTAGTGGGAGCGAGACCAGGGCACTGCTCCATCAATGTGGTGCTGCAAGTTGGACCCAGTTTCTCATGTTTGCATTATATGTGTGATGCCAGCTGAGTCAGTCACCTGCCCCACTCCAGGCCATGTCTTTTGATTTAATGAGGTTAATCTTGGGGCTCCTGGATGGCACTTGGTCACCAGGTAGACCAAAGTTATGATTACAAGTTTTGAATTTTTCTTCGTGCCTCCTATTCTCCAGACATGGAGTTAACAGGAAAGCATGCTGATGTGAAGAAAATTCCATAAAATTCTCAAAATTAATATACCTAAAATAGACTTCCTAGCTTCTTCCAACATAAAGACTCCAAATTTCATCTGCTATATTTTTACCTTTAGATTCCTGACTATTAAACAACTTGCTCTGCTTTATATATTAATGCTTTTCAGCCACCAAGTTGCAGATGCTACCATGATGTCAACCTAACTTCCCTAGATAGACAGCCTCGGGAGCCTCACCTCCCTGGAGCCCTACCCAACTAGGGAATGATGTAAACAGGCTGGGGATATGGATTGACATGCCAATGCCACCATCCGGTGAAGAAGCAATTACAGAGGCTAGACCTCCTACTTTCTGCACTCCATAAAAATCTCTGTTCCATACTCCCAGAGGGATAAAGACTTGGGACCCTTCCAATGGGTGGGGATGGTATATGGAACTCTGGTGGTGAGGATTATATGGAATCGTACCCCCTTATCCCACAGTCTTGCTGATCATTGCTAAATCACATATACAAAATTCTCAAAATGCTTCAAAGAACTTTCAGGGTGGTGGACTTAGGTACGTATGAAGAGAGAGATGTGTCCATTGAGGGCCTGGAAGCTCTGAGCCCCTTCCCATGAGCCTTGCCCTTGCACCTGGCTGTTCACCTCTGCCTCCTTCACCTTCTTCTATAGCAGGCTGCTAAGCAGTAAGGAGACTGTTTTCCCAGGAACCACCACTCATGAAGATTCACTGAACCAGAGGAGGGCATGGTGAGAACTTCTGGTCTGTAGCTGACTGGCTTGCTGCACAGGAAACAACATGAATTTGTGATAGGTATCTGAAACTGAGCACAGCCTTGGAGCTCTGGGTCTCCAACCTATGTAATCTGTCTCCTATAGACAGTGTCATAAATGGAGTTAACCTGTAGGATACCCAGCTGGTGTCACAAAAATGGTCAGTGTGGAGGGCTCCCCACATGGGGTGCAGATGGGATGCTGTGAGTGCTGTGTGGTTATTGTGTGAGAGCAGAGGAGAAACCCAGGAGGAAGGCACGGTTCCTTTGCGTTTGCATTTTAGTTTGGGATTGTGACATCGGCTTCCTCTGTGTGGTTGGGACCAGTTCAGCTGTCTGTGACACCTCAAGGAACTCGTAGTTTCTTCTTAGGCACATGAAAATTATTTTCTGACACTAGTAGATTTGGGGAGGGGGGTATCTAGCTGATTTCCACTAGGAGAACAGAGTGAATCTGAGTTTAAGCTCCATAGAATTGCAGAATTTGGGGTTGGAAGGGACCATAGGGCCCACCTTTTCTATGATCCTATCCTGACTATTTTGCTTTTGACACCAGTAGGTAGCCTGGCCTCTGTAGGGGATGTCACCCCTTCCTCATGCTGCCCGCTACATGTGGCTGGCCAGCTCTCTGGCAGAAATTGCCTGCTCTCTGTATCACTGCCCTGTCCCAGCACTCACAGGCTGGGCCGGCTCTCAGAGCAAGGGGTCCCAGCCTCAGCCTCACCTGTGCCTTGACGTTCTCAATCTCCTGCTGCAGCCTTTGGATCAGCTTGGTCATTTCCAGGATCTCGTTCTTGCGGTTGCGGAGGTTGTCACAGTGGTTCCCGGCCGTCATCCTCAGCTCCTCATACTGTGGGAACAGACAGAGAGGTCTGGACCCTGGACACTAGCCCGGGTTACCTCCTAACCCTCTTCACTCAAGCCGAGTTGCCCCTTCCTTTCGGGACTGTGTGCTTTCTGGGTTCGGATACTTGCTCTGTACCCCACTTTTCCATTTCTCATCAATTTGGGGATGCTTTTTTTTGGGGGGGGGGAATTGCGCCTTATTCCTGCATCAGCCTTCAGTACTGGAGCCTTGAGCTCACAAATTCTCCCATCTCCAAGCTCTCCTCTGCTCTGCTTGGCTGTTCTGGGATTCATTCTTTGCACTAGGGTTTCCCAAGAAGTCCCTTCTTACTGTGTCCACTCATGTGGGCCTTGGAAGGTGGGTCTGTGCTGACCTTGAGCTAAACTACATAACAGGCCAGAGACTGGGGGCAGAAGACTTCTGCCCTCCAGAGGGACAGAACATTCCTACAACCTCCTTGAAAGTAAAACTGCCTCACTATTTTAATAAAACCAGCTTGGCACTTTGAATCTAATATCTAAACTGTGTGTGATAGATCGTATTCATAAATTAGAAAAAATATTAGCCAGCTTTAGATTCTCTGCAGGGAGTAGATGGGAGCTCTTTGCACAGATAACACATAACAAGATATAGACACCAAGGCCTCTCCTTAGATACTTGGTTACTGTGGGGAAACCTGTGGTTGTTTATTTGATATCTATTCTTCCCTCCTTCAAACAGATCTCTGCTTTTGTTAAAGTATCCACCTGTGCTGCCTCCCAGCCCCAGCTCCTAATGGTAGTGAGCCCAGGCTAGAGACAGATTCTCAGCCTTATTAGCGATGAGATTTATGGTTGTAGCTGGGGAGGGTTTCCACGAACGGTCTTTAAAGCTGGGTGTGACTCAGTTGGCAGGCGTCTCCTGCTCCCTGCTCTTTCTGTCTGGAACGAGCATCTGAAACCAGCTAGAGTCATAGTTTGAGGAATGAGATGACAAAGAGGATGAAAGCAATGTGTTGAGGATGGCTGCACCAAAAACTAGAAGGAGCCTGTGTTTCTGATGGTGACATGAGCCCTCAGCCCTAGCATCTCTGAACAGCGTCCGTCTGTCCTTTGAGTTATTTGAGAAAAAATTAAAATATGAATGCATCTATATACTTACATATTAATTTTCTGACCCTTGCATCAAAATACAACTTTGAAATGAGAGCTTTGTCTCTGGTTCTGACTTAAGGGGGGGGGGGACTGAGGTCCTTTCCTTAGAGCCCACCTGACTGAGAGAGGCCCAGGAGAGTCAATTGGTAGCAATTGGTAGTGACAGTTGGTGTCACTAGCCTAATACATTACTTGATTGCTACAGATCTCCAGAAAGTGAGCAAACTTTACTTAGGGTGCTCCCTGGACAGTGCTCTGGATGCCTTCAGAGAAGCCCAGAGCACTCAGTTGGCTCTGAACACACTACCACCTCTCCAGCCTCTCTGCCCCAGGACATTCAACACTCACACCTCATTGTCAAACCTCTGTGTCCTGGGTCCTGTCAGCCTGTCACATCTGGTCCCAGCTTTTGCTTTTTGAAATTGTACTTGGACCCAGGGTCCAGTGCAGTATTGCCTTGCTGTCAGGCTTGGCCTGCCTGACCCCCACAACCACTTCTAGCTGCCTTTATTCCTCCTTGGTTGGTTGCATATTTCTCTCCCCTCAGAACTCTCATCTCTTTGAGGACAGAGGTGGTCTGACTCTTAGTAACCTCTTGCTGGTAAACACTTCAGTACGGCCATTCTTTATTGGCTACCATATATTTCAATTTATTTCTCTTTTTAATAGAGACAGTAATCAGGAGAGGAGGGGCAGATAGAGAGGAAGAGAGAATGAGAGACACTTGCAGCACTACTACACCACTCCTGAAGCTTCCTCCATGCAGGTGGGCACCAGGGACCTAGAGTTGAATCCTTGCTCATTGTAACACATGTGCTCTATTGGGTACCACAGAAGCCCCCTCAACTTCCTTTTTTTCCTTCATTTCTTTCTTCTTTCCTTTCTTCTTTCTTTCCTTCCTTCCTTCCTTCCTATCTTTCTTTCTCACTCCCTCCCTCTCTTTCTTTCTCTCTCTCTCTTTCTTTCTTTCTTCTTGCTAGGGTATCACACATGTGCAATTTCATCTTCATTGCTCCTGGGCCAACTTTTTCATTCTTTTAAATATATGTCTGTGTGGAAAAAGTCCTAGAGTGTGTGGCAAGGCACACGCCCAACCTCCTGAGTTGTCTTCCAGCTTCTAATCACCCTACTTAAAACCACATCTTTACAGCACCCTCTGCACTTCCCCTGGGTATTTTTTCTCCACTTCATGTGTTGCAGAACTATAGCCGTGTGTCACCTGTCCCTCCCTGCCCCCCATTTCTACAATGGAGCTCACATGAAGGCAGGGGACAGCAGACCATGGTCTGTTCTGCCCTCTGCTTTGTGTCCAGCATCTAGAACAGTGATCTGTGATCCAGGCTGAATTAATGATGGAGGGAGAGAGTGAAGGAATGAATGCTGTGTGGTCCTTTCACACAGGGTTGACTGAAATGTTATTTGCTAAGTCAAATTGCTCTCAGGGACTCCCACTGCACTCCCAGCAAAGCCCTAATTAGGGGAGTCTGGGGCTCCCTTAATCACCATTTCTGCTCCTCTTTGAGGCACAGCTGCATGACATTAGCCTCCTCCCACACCCAGAAGCCCAGAGCCTTCCTGGCCGTCACTGCCAATTAGAACACCAAGAACAACACAGCTCAGAGGAACAATTGTCATGAGCCCTTGGGAGCATAAAGATGGGCCCACCCTGTGCCCCGGCCCCCCTTTGACAGTCCTGAACTGTCCCCTCTCCTGTGCTCTGAAGGGACTCAGCAGGAAGGGCAGAGGCTGAGGTTTGTGAGGCTCCCCTTATCTCCTCACTCTCCTCCTGTGGAGAGCGGGACTGGGTACCCAGCCTGCCCTGCCCAGGACCTCACCCGGCACTGGTACCAGGCCTCCGCTTCTGCTTTGCTGCGGCTGGCGATGTCATCGTATTGGGCCTTGACCTCAGCAATGATGCCCTCCATGTCTAGCTCCCGGCGGTTGTCCATCTTCACTATGACAGAGGTCTCTGAGATCTGAGACTGGAGCAGGCAGATCTCCTGGTGGATGGCAGGGGAGAGGGTGCGTCCTTTGAGAATGAGGTGGAGAGGGGAGGGGGAGACCCGAAAAGACCTACACAGGACTTTGTCTCAGCTGTCCCAGGCCTTCAGCCACCTGCTTTTCACCTGCCTTCTGCTCACAGTGACCCCTGAGACACAAGGTCTGTGGGATCTGAGTTCTGGGGCCCTCACTGCCTAGGAACCAGCCATTCCATGCTGATCAATTTGCTTTCCCCTTTCCTTTCCTTTCCTTTCCTTTCCTTTCCTTTCCTTTCCTTTCCTTTCCTTTCCTTTCCTTTCCTTTCCTCTCCTCTCCTCTCCTCTCCTCTCCTCTCCTCTCCTCTCCTCTCCTCTCCTCTCCTCTCCTTTCCTTTCCTTTCCTTTCCTTTCCTCTCTTCTCCTCTCCTCTCCTCTCCTCTCCCCTCCCCTCCCCTCCCCTCCCCTTCCCTCCCTCCCTCCCTCCCTTCCTTCCTTCCTTCCTTTATCTCTTTCTTTCTTTATCTCTTTTCTTTTCCATTATTTCTTTTTTCTCTCTTCCTTTCTTTCTCCTTCCTTTTAGTTTTTTTTTTTTTTTGTGGGCCTAGGGCCTGGTGCATGCATGACTTCACTGTTTTGAACAACATTTTCATACATCAATATACAGAGACAGATTGAGGGAGAGATACTACAGCACCAGAATTTCCCCCAGTGCCATGGTGCCTCCCATGTGATAATGGGGTTCAAACCTGGGCTGCCTCTACCCTGTTGAGCTGTCTCTCTAATCTTCATGTAGATTTCTTCCTGTGCTGCCTTTTCAGTTGATCTGCCCTGAAATGTTCCCCATGGGTAGGATGTTTCTGGCTCCATCAATTCCAATTCTAAGCCATCCATTGTGTGGGAATGTGAGCACTGTACCTCTTCATACAGGCCTTTCAGGAAGTCAATCTCCTGGACCAGAGCATCCACATTGGTCTCTAGGTCAGCTTTCATGAGAAAGGCAGTGTCCACATCCTACAGCAGAGCAGGGACAGAAGCACAGCTGCAGATGGGGGCATAACGAGGCAGCAGGTGACTAGTGGGGTCCCACCACCCTCCTTCAGGCCCATGTACATACAAAGGGGTGATTGACACCTGGGTGGGGCTCTCAGCTCACTCTGTGGCTGTCAGACCCTGTAGAGACTATCACCCCAGTCACCCCCTGCCAGGCCTAGAAGCAGAGCTCTTGTTTGGTTTATATTTGACATTAGTCACATCTCCAGCTTCCTGTGCAGGAAAAGACACCATCCTGAGCCAGCTCTGGCCCAAGTAAGCCAGGACATGACGGACAGGGCAAGGCTTTCTCACCCCCAGCTCAACAGGGAGCTGGGGAGACAGGGGCTGTTCTTCGAGGGTTAGGCAGGCAGCAGACAGCTGGGCACTGTCTAAGGCCTGTGTCCTGAGGCTTTGTGAGATAGCCCATGGCCCTCCACCCTCCCTCACCTTTTTCAAGGTCACGAACTCATTCTCAGCACATGGCCTCAGGGACAGCTCCTCTTCATATCTGTGGGGTGGGGAGGAGCTTGTGTTGAGAACATCCTGTAGAGTTTGGAAGGAGCTGGTCCTTGCCTGAGGGACCAGGTCTTTGGGAGCAAATCAATGTGGTACTGAGTGTCCTAGGAGTGGCCTAGTATAGTCCCTTGCTCTTGGCCAACTCAAGTTCCTCAAGCCACTCAAGACAGATTATTCTCACAGCCTTTCATTAGCAAGTCTGCCTCCTCTGGAGCTCCCCCAGCAGCCTGTTCCCTTGAGGAATCAACCTATGAAAGTCTTTTTTTTTTTTTGACTAGGCTTATCATTGGGGCTTGGTGCCTCAGACTCCACTGCTCCCAGTAGGCAATTTATGTTCCTTTTTCTTTCTTTTTGATAGATGGTGAGAAACCAAAAAATAGAGAGAGACACAGAGAAGATGAGACATCTGCAGCACTGCTTTACTGTTTATGAAGCTTTCCCGCTGCAGTTGGGGACCAAGGGTTTGAACCCAGGAACTTAAGCATGGCAAAGCATGCTCTCTGTGAGGTGTACTATGACCCAGTCATCCTTGGAAGGTACTTCTTGAGACTGTCTGCCTCCCCTTCCTGTTAAGGAAGTCCACTCTGTTAGCTTTTTTTTTCCCTGGGGGAGGAGGGGGTGGTGGTGGCTGTCTGTTGTGGACACCTTTCTGCCAGCTCTGAGGGTTGCCCACAGTCCCTGACACTGTGGCTGACCCTGTGCCCCTCCACACCAGGGCAGTCTCAAGCCTGCTTCCCGAGCTGAGGTGCAGAGGTAGCAATTACTCACTCTGTCAGACCCACATAGGTAAACCCCACTATTTCCTTGAGGTTCTGTTGGGGTGCCTCACCCACTCACTGCTCCCCAAGGCCACCGCCTTGGGTCAGTCTGGCCAGACTGACTCGATTTGACAAGCGACAGCGATTCATTAAAAAGCTTCTCCGAGCTTCCTGATGCCCAGCCTTCCTTCTCCCAGTGGGGCTCTGCTGCAGGGGTGTGCTGGACACTAGAGCTCTCTGCCTGGGATTGAACCCCAACTCTCTCGTGTGCTAGTCAAGTCACTGAAGAGAAGTGATTTGGCTTCTCTGACTTGGTCTCATAATCTGTACAATGAAGATGATGAGGTTCTATCTGCAGAAGTGCTGGAAGTTGTCCTATCCTTGAATTTCCATCTGCTAGCAGCTGACCAGTGCTCTGTAGGCACCAGGAACCTACCACACAATGTTTGCTTTTCCTGGAGCCGGGACACAGTGTGTCTGCTCTGAATGCAACCTTCTCCCGTTGCCCGACATTTGAAATCCAAGCCTCCATCTGATCTGTAACCCACACCTCCTGAGCCTCCTGTATCTCATTGCCAGGAAAAGCACTGCTTATGCTGGTAACACCTCCGCCCCACTGGTCATGTCTACTTCACAGTCCTCTCTCAGTGACCTCCTCACTGACTCTTCCTTGTCACCTGCCCCTCTCCTTTCTCCTTTTCCAGGCACTACTCTAGAATCCCCTTTGCATTTATTTATTTATTTTTAATGACATATTTGTGTGTGTATGTGTGTGTGGGTAGATTCAGGGCCTCACCTACATGCGATATGCTAAGCCATTTTCATTTTAGATAAAGAGAGAGGCAACACAGCACTGGACCACCCCCACATACTATATAGCACCTCCCACGTGGTGTTGGGACTCAAATCTGGCCGGGTGCATGCCCCCACCTCCCTGAATTCCCTTTCATAAGAAATAACGGGAATGAAATAGGTCATGGGACATGATGGCAGAGGACCTAGTGGGGGCTGTATTGTTATATGGAAAACTGGGAAATGTTTGTACAAACATTATGCATGTACAAACTATTGTATTTACTGTTGACTGTAAAACATTAATCTCCTAATAAGGAAAAAAATGCAAAAGGAAACAAAGAAATACAGCCTTCAAGACCCTGAGCAAATAGACCACTTCCAGGAAACCTTCCTGGGTGGCTTCTGTCTTCTTTCTCTAGAAGGTTCTCTCTGCTCACCTGTCCAACTCCGCACTGCTCATGTCTGCTGAGCTATGCCTCTGTCTGAGCATCTTGAAGGGGAAGAGATAGCTTCCTCCTTCTCTTGGGGATGTCCACTCTGCCAAGTATGGCAACTGGTACTGAGAAACCTCATGAGGAATATCTGAAGCCTGAGTGTCCCCCGTGTGACCCCATTCTACTGACACACTCCCTCCTGAACCCCAGCTCTCTGCTTAGCTGCACTTTTGCTAGTCAACAGCAATGTGCCTCTTTCCATGCTTTCCCACTGGCATGTGCCCCCATGGGATGCTGGGCTCATGCAGACCCATTGGGATCTGTGAAACAACTTATCTAGGCCTCCTTCTCCTGCAAGTCTAGGGCCTCCCAGCCTGCAAGCTCTTCACCAACATGCCTATCTACTGCTTCCTCCACCTGAGAGTCAGGCAGAGTTGCAACCAACAGGGCAAATCCAGCTGGTTGCTAAAACTTGACCCTGAAAACATAGAGAAGACCAGCAGAGGGAAGTGGATCAGGGCTCCATCTATGACAGGGGTCCAAAGAGAATGTAGAAATGTTAGCTGATGTGAAGCAAACACACTAAGGACTTGCAGGGAGGGAGTCAGGTGGAAGGAACAGAGGGAGCAGCAGCTTGTGGGGGAGAAAGTTTTGAGGGTCAGAAGCAGTTCATGACCTGCACAGGGACTCAAGACAAGGCAGAGCAGCTAGCCTGGAACTGAGCCACAGAGCACTGGAATGACCAGAGCAAGAACCTGTTTCACAGAGGTGAGAGGACAAGGGCTTCACATAGCTAGGTGTTGGGGAGGGAGATGGAGACAGACAGACACACACACACACACACACACACACACACACACACACACACACACACACACACACACACACACTCAGAACTTCTATTCTGCCAGGTGGGCAGTTCCCTAGATGCTCTGCCTGCCCTCTCCCACCTAATTCTTTCTATTTGTAGAGACAAATAGACACTCTAACCTCCCATTACTTAGCTGTGGAGAACTGGATGGATTACTTGTGACCCTCACAGGTGCGGGTGGGGGCAGACTCACTTCTTCTTGTAACCCTCCAGTGTACCCTGGAGGCTGCTGAGCTCTGCCTCCAGCCTGGCCCGGTCCCCAGCCACGCAGTTCAGCTGCCTGCGCAGGGCGCAGATGTAGGTCTCGAAGATGGGCTCCAGGTTGCTCTGGCAGCACCTCTGCTGCTGCACGAAGTTCCACTTGGTCTCAAGCAGCTTGTTCTTCTGTTCCAGGAAGCGCACCTGCAGCCAAGAAACAACTGTCTTCAGGGTGCAGGGGCTCTCAGTGTCTCGGCTTAACAAGCATAGAAAGTGGAGGGCCAGTTATGGGGAGTGAACTGGGTTTGCTATGCACAAGGGCTCTGGTTCCAGTCCTGGCTCCCCACTTGCAGAAAAAGCATTGTGAGTGGTGGAGCATTGCTGCAGGTGTCATCCTTCCTTCCTTCCTTAGAGACAGAGAGAAACTGAGGGGAGAGGGAGAGAGAAAGAGACAGACACCTGCAGCTCTACTTCACCACTTGTAAAGCTTTCCCCCTGTAGGTGGGGATCAGAATGGTTGGGGCAATGTGTCTTTGTCAGTCCGCATTGTAAGAGGGCAAGTGTGCTTAGTTAAGGGATGTGTGTAGATTAGCATCCGAGGCTGTGTGTTTCTGCTTCTCCCTGTGTGTGGGAGATTATAGGATCCTCATCTTCCACTTGGGGCTTGCACTTTTCCATGGAAAGTATTGCTGCAAGAGGCTTCTGCTCTGTCCACCTTCCAGCCTGCCTGCCTTTCTCAGACCTTGAGCAAGCCATCACCCCATCCTGTCAGGTTTCCTTTCTTCCTGAAGTTGCTACTTGGTGTTGTGTTATGGAGAGCTCACTGCCAATCTTCATACTGATTGAACCCTTGACCTGACTCTCAGGGGCCAGGTCTGTCCGTAGTTACAGCCCAGGGCCACGCAGGTCAAGGGGCTTGTGCTAACATCCCAGACCCTTCCCCCTGCTCTGTCACACCCTGCCCTGCTGTGTCCACAATGAGCTGCTGTCACAGCACTGTGGGAAACCGGGGCCCTAGCACCGTTTCTGTGATTTGGTTCAAAACTGAGATTAGGAGAAGCTGAGTGAGGTGACCCTTCATTCAACTAGTGGCTTGGTGAGTGGCTCACAGTCTCCAGGCCTCACCCTGGGGTCCTATGTTGTGACTAGTCTCAAGAGAGCTGTGAGGACAGTCCCACTGCCCCCTCATGCTGAATAGTCACTGCTGCGGGAGGCACCCAGCTCCTCACCCAGTGAGATGCAATCATGACTAGAATTCAATAGGCTTTAAAAATAAAACAGTATGTGTAGCAGTTCCTGGGGAGTAAAACGATCTCCTTCCACTCTCCCTTCCCCCTCTGCCCCATCCCCCTGCACCAGATAGCAGGGTTAGAGGCTAAGCAATTTGTCTCAGGACCTGTGGGCACATTCAGATGGGACTTTAGAGGGGCCAGGGGCCCTGCCAAGAGCTGGTCCAGTGTCTCTGATGACTTAAAGGTGAATTAGGACAATGGAACCTGAAGCTGGATGTCCAGAGACCTGACTATGCCCCTGAGCCCCTATGAAAATTGCTTGGCCTCAAACCCTGGTCAACCATGAGAGTCTCTTTGCATAACCATTATGCTACCTACCCCTGCCCTTGACTTTTTTTTTTTTTAGGTAGCTAGTGTGCAGAAATGGTTAACCATTTTAGATATGAGCACCTGTCAATGATGACTTGTCTAGGAGGGCAGGACAAGCCAGAGACTCAGCTATGACATCTCTGTGGCTGTCTCTTCTTGGTCCCCAGGATGAGGTGCCCTCCCACCCTGCACCCCTCTGCCCCCAGCCCTGGGCTGAACACTGCCCTCCCTCCTACCTTGTTGATAAAAGACACGAAGCGGTTGTTGAGGCACTTGATCTGATCCTTCTCATCTCTCTTCACTCTCTGCACGGTGGGGTCGATCTCCAGGTCCAGGGGCACCAACAGGCTCTCATTGATGGTGACAGGGGTGATGCAGGTGGAGGGCCCACAGGCAGGGCCCACTCTGTACCCAAAGCCGGGCAGCCCACACCTGGATGCCACCCGGGGCCTCCCAAAGCCCACATTGCATAAGCTCCGTGAGCCAAGGCAGCCCAGGGCTCGGAGGCCCCCGCCACCCCCAGGCCGGCAGGGCCCCTTGCTCACAGCGTAGTGGGTGACCGTCCTGGGGAGAACGGCTGAGCAGGAGCTGAAGTTCCGACTGCCACACCGGAAGCCCTGTGGGAAGGAACGGCACGACATGGCAGACGAGGGAGGGAGAGACACCACGGGCCCCGGCCAGGAGAAGGGGTGGCTGGAATGAACACAGCAGCAGGCCCACCATCCCCTTTTTATCCGGTGCTGGGTTGGAGAGCTGAGCTGGGTCAAACCCCAAATCACCATTAAATCAGCTTTATGAGCTTGGGATGTGGGCACCGGCCAAGCCCCAAGGTAGATAATTAGGGTAGCAAAGAACCAAGAGCAGGGGCCAAAGGCCAGTTCTGGCAGGGACCATAAAAATCATATTTGTCCCCCTTCCTTGTTCACGGGGGTGATGAAAGGGCCCAGCCAGATACATTTGGAGGATAGAGTGGCTCAGCCTCATGGAAACGCTCGACCGGACCTGCCAATATACACGGATATCTTTGCCCACCCTGTCCAACGCTTGACGTCTCGTCACCCAATCTGGTCCCCTACGCCTACAGTGAACTTCTCTGTTCCAGACTCTTGGAAACAGAGTTGGCAGTCAGCTGAGGTAAAGAACAAACACCTCATCACAGACCCCTGCAAGCGTCAACCCGGCTTTGACCTAGCACGTTATGATTGGGCCCTCCTCAATCGCTATCGAACAGGCCATGGCCAGTGCGCCGCTATGTTCCATCGCTGGGGAGCCAGAGACGACCCGAACTGCCCCTGTGGCTACAGACAGACTATGACCCACATAGTCAACGACTGCCACCTCTCCAGATTCAAAGGAGGTCTCGAAACTTTACATCAGGCTCAACCTGATGCTGTTGACTGGCTACGGAAGAAGGGCAAACGCTAGAAGAAGAAGTGTGGAGGTTGTCCCTGTACTGACCAGCAGAATGCTGCAACTCTTCACACTGGGGAAGGAGGGGGGGAGAAGCAGGAAGTAGTGATGGGCGGGCCCAAGCAGAGAAGTCAGCAGCTGCCCAGGGCCTAGCAGGTTTCCCATCTGCTGTGTGAAGGAAGCATCCCTGGCCTCTGCCTCTCTCATCGAATCTATCCATTGTTTGTCCCTTATGCTTCTTACCCATGAGCCCTCCCAGTACTTGGACCATTTCTCCTCCTGGGTCTGGCACGTCCTCCCTCTCCTTTAACCTCATCCTCCCAAACTCAGAGCAATGCTGAGTGCTCAGCACTCTGCTCTCTTTCCTACTTGCTTTCCTTGGCCCCACTCTCATATTCTGAATGGCTCCTTAGTTCAGAGTGTTGGTTGAATCCTGAAAATCTGTGATCCATATACAACCCTAACCCCCCCCCCCACCTCCCAGGCTTCCCTGACCCATGACCCCAACCTGTTTCCTGTTGATTGTCTAGAACCAGGAAATGAAACCTGTCTCTGGCTTCTATCCTCCTCTCACTCCTGTGGATACTAACGACCAGTCCTTTCCAGCTGTCCCTTCCTCTAAAAGACATTGTCCATCTGTCCCCTGGCAGAGCTGGCTACCTCCTGCCTTTGTCTGGATACTCCCCCAGGTCATGCAGATATTGCAGCAGGAATGAGTGCTTGGGAAGAGGGTAAGTCCTGAGACAAACTTAGGTCCTTTGAGCTCATCAAATTGAGACGAAAACCTTTTCTCCTTTGCATATGAAATTCTAGTTCACTCTACTGTTTCATGAACTTGACCTTGACAGTTCACCTTGGTCTGGTACCAGGACTCGGCCTCTGCCCGGCTGCGGTTGGCGATGTCCTCGTACTGAGCCTTGACCTCAGAGATAATGATGTCCAGGTCTAGCTTGCGGTTGTTATTCATGGACAGGATGACGGAAGTCTCAGAGATCTGGGCCTGAAGCTGAGCCAGCTCCTGTAACAGGGACACAAATGGGAGCTGAAGAAGGTTTTGTTTGCATAGGCATAGGGACACTGTGACCAGACCAGGAGGCAAGCCTGGTCTCATTTGCACTGTTGGGGTAGAATACGCTTTGTGTGCCTGAAGGGGCCTAGGAGGACATTAGAGGAGCCACTCAGTTTACTACCTGTTCTTTATTCCACCAATCCATCTACAGGGAGGGGGCAGCCATGGCAAGTCTGCCAGAATTCTCTGGGAGCTGATCTCCCTGTCAAGGCAATGCACGCTGCTGTGACCTATCTGTCCTGTCTTTTGATGTCTCATATTCCAAGAAAACATAGCCTTTCACACAGCCTTTAGAAAGAAACTGAGTCAGCAAGAGCCAGAAAGCTCTGTTGCATCCCAGCCTCATTTCCCAACTTGCACCTGAGGGGTAGGAAATGGAGGTTAGCTTGAAACAGCAGAGGTGACACTTGGCTAACAATTCAGGTCTTGATCTTCCCAGCAGGTTAGACAGTCTCCGAAGGACTAGTCATAGTACTGTTTTCAGCTGATTTCTCTGAGTATTGAATACCTTACTGTCCACATATCGTGGTTTCTGAAGCAGTCAGCAACTCCTCTGTTACTCATCACTTGTCATAGTCATCTAGAGCAGTGGTTCTCAAAACCTAAAGTACAACTAAAACGTGTTCCAGGAAGTTTGTGGATGATGTAGGCCACAGAGAGACCAGAAAAGAGCCTATTTGCCCTTCTGGCCAAGGCATCCCGGCCCCTGGCCCTACTCGGGGGAACACAGATACTGCTTACCGCCTAGTAGAAAGCTCTCAGGAAGTTGATTTCATCCATTATGGCGTCCACCTTGGCCTCCAGCTCAACCTTGTTCATGTAGGCAGCATCCACATCCTAGACAGAGGGCATGCTGTCACTTGAGTCCCATTCTGTCTGCCTCCCTGCCCCTTTGCACAAGTTCAGCAGGAAGGAGGATGTCAGCCCCTGGCAGTGAGCATGCTGACCCAGGCCATGGGCTGGCATCTGCAGGGATCCAAGCTCCATGAGGGTCAGAGCTCTCCGGGAATGCCCACTGGTTTAATGGCTGGTGCCATGTGGAAAGATGCTCTTTAGGGGACTGGGCAGTAGTGCACTGGCTTAAGCACACATAATCTGAAGCTCAAGGACCTGAGCAAGGATCTTGGTTCAAGTCCCCAGCTCCCCTCCAGCAGGAGAGTCACTTCACAAGCAGTGAAGCAGGTCTGCAGGTGTCTATCTTTCTCTCCCCCCTCTCTGTCTTCTCCTCTCAATTTCTCTCTTTCCTATCCAATTTTTTTAAAAATGGAAAAAATGACCTCCAGGAGCAGTGGCTTCATAATGTAGGCACAGAGGCCCAGTTATAATTCCAGAGGCAAAAAATAATGATAGTAATAAAAAATTAAAAATAAAGAAAAAAGAAAAAGAAAGAAAGATGTTCTGCATCACCTCCACTTGCTGAGGACAATCCCTTCCTGGGTCTTTTGACCTCCTGTGCCCCTGAGGCTTGCCAGGGTCTCCCCCTCCTTAGCTCTGTACTTGGCTAGGCAATGCTTCCTTCCCTTAAACCAGAGCTTCTGACTGGCGTTCCTCTTCCTTGATAGTTAAGGCTAAGAAGGAAGTTTCCTACCTCTAGGAGCTGGTACATGTCCTGCCTTTGCCCCCAACCTAATCCTGACTTAATGACCTGGACTCTCCTCTCTGGAAAAGACCATCATGTATCACCTCTCCTGGGGCCCTGTGGGAGGGGCTGGTATTGAGATTGACAGAACTTTGGAGTCTTGGATCCTGATCTATTTTTGATTCTCTGGCAAGTGTGGATTTTTTTTTTAAATGTATTTATTTACTTATTTTTAATTGACAGAGAAAGTGAGATGCAAGGGAAACATAGGGAGAAAGAAAGAGAGATATCTGCAGCATTGCTTCACCACTCTTAAAGCAGGGGCACTGGAAGCTTGAACCTGGGCTTGTGCATACTGTAATATGTGTGCCCAACCAAGTGTGCTACCTCCCTGAGGCCAAGTTTTCTCACTACCAAAGTCAGCTCTGCTTGCAGGTTGGCACTACAGAATAGGTCACGCCTTATATACAAGGCTACTGGCTTACATGCAGCTGCCACTCTTGGGAGGAGTTGTTTGAGCCCAGGAGTCAGGGAGTATCTCTGTCCCCTTACCTTCTTTAGTATCACAAATTCATTCTCTGCCACTGTGCGCTTGTTGATTTCTTCTTCATACCTGTGGAAGGAGCCAGCAGTGGAGGGATGTTAGCAGCAGGTTCTGAGCGTGAGGTCAAACAGTGGTGCTGTCAGTGGGCAGGCAAGGGTGGGTCTCCAGAGCTGACTGGGTGTTGTTTTTGACGGGTTATGTTGTTTTCGCTGGGCTGGCTTCATGGGCGGGTAACAGACGACCAGGGACTCATGGTTGAGCTGTAGGCAGTATCTCTTTATTCATGCAGGATGCAGCCGAGCTAAGCTAAACTCTAGGTAAAGTAAAACTCACAATGCTGTCTTTATATATACTTGCCAAGTAAGGTGGAAACAGGATGTGACAGAGAGGGTGGAGAGAAAAGTGACTGGTGAAAATCAGAGTGTGACAAAGAGGGGGCAGATTAGAGAATCCTATCACTGAACCACAAATGCCCTGGAGGGAGGGTGGAACTTGTTAACAGTGGTTATGTAAATAGAATGAAGTGGTTATGTAAATAGAATAGTGTTAAGCAGGGGGGATTTAAACCAAATGAAACAGAAGGGGTCTCATGCATACCAACAACTGGGCAGACTGCTGCCCCAGCCTGGCTCCCCTTTAGTGAATCCTCATTCTCCTCAAACCCCAAGTGAAGCAGCCACTTCTGCCCAAATCAGACTAACAACAGGGGAAGGAATAGCCCTTATTCTCTCTGGGCTGCCTTCTTCATCTTAGCATTGTTCCTTGTGGCTCTGCAGTACTGTCCAAGGGAGATTAGGCTCCCATCGGGGCCTCACAGACTTCCTTTATCACCCTGTGATCTCACCGGACCCCATCTGTATAGAGGTGGGAGGTCTGAGGAAGAAGGCTGTGTCCTTGGCTGACCCTGTGCCCACCCTGCTGTGCTCTTAGCAGCTGCCAGGAAACCTTCTTCAAAGCAGTAGGTGATACCCTTCCATTTTCTTCCTTAATCTACTTCCAGAGAACAACCCCACTAGCTTGTTCCCCAGGGGCACACGGAGCTGCCTCCTGCTAGCTTGACAGAGAAGCAAGGTTCACCTCACCAGAAGACCCATTTCCCACCCAGTTCTCCTCTGCACCAGCCTACCTGCCCCTCAGCAGCTCTGAACACTGTGGCTGGGGCTGTGTGCCCTCCACCTATGAGCTGAGTAGTCTGGGTAGGTGGCTCAGACCTCAGAGGCTTTTTCCCTCCTACAAGGTGGCCTGGAGCTGTCCTTTCAAAACTAAGAAGGACTATCCCGGGCCCTGTGCATAATCAGACCCTCCCCTACTATCACATTGCCGCCACTGTCCTGGAGTGTCTGGGCACAGTTCTTGCTTGCCCCGAATCTTCACTGCTGTACCTTCCCCAAAACTCTCTGGGGTGAACTGATGTGCATTTTGACTTGTTCTATTATGCTGCCTTTTTATGAAATCTGACCATCTTTTCTTCTCCTAAGTTTGTGCAACTACCCCCATCTTCTGTGGCTCCCAGCTCGCAGGCTCTTGGCCAGAGGACAAAGATCACGGTCCTGGCTGGGTCTCTCACATGCCTGCCGCTGGAGCAGGCTGCTCATTACCTAGGAGGGCACCCCCCCACACCTCTCTCCTCCCCTAGGACTTTCCTTCTCAGCCTTGAACTCCATAGCTTCCTCCTTCAGGGAACCTTCTTGGATGGTTACTCCATACTTGCACATAAATAAATAATTCACCTGAATTTACTTCTCTTGTCTACATCTGGATCAATGTACATATATCAATCAATCAATCAGTCAATCAATTATATTTTACCAGAGACTGCTCAGCTCTGGCTGATGGTGGTGTAAGGGATTGAACTTGAGACCTCAAAGACTCAGGCATGGGAGTCTGCTTGCATAACCATTATACTGTCTCCCTTGCCTATACCTAAATTATTAATATTATGTTTTGGACCTGACTTCATTGTTCTCCACTGACTTTTTCAGATAGAAAGTAACAGAGACTCCATACTACCATATAATTTTGTTAATCACCAATAAACATTTTAAAAAATACAAAAAAAGAAAAAGTGACAGATAGACAGGTACATGGAGGGGGAGACACCCCGGCACCAAAGCTTCCTTCAATGTGCTGGGGGTTGGCATCAAACCTGGGCTGTGCACATGACAAAGCAGCACACTATCCAAGTGAGCTACTTCCATGGCCCCCTTTTCTACTTCTGCATCTCATTCTGTTGCCTAAGTGCCTCAGTGTGTGTGTTCTGGTTCCTCCCTACCACTCGAGTCACTCACTTGCTCTTGAAGTCCTCCACCACATCCTGCATGTTCTTCAACTCCGTCTCCAGCTGCGTCCACTCGCCGCCCAGGCAATCCAGCTGCCGCCGCAGGTTGCTGATGTAAGCTTCAAACATGGGCTCTAGGTTGGTCCTGGTGACTTTGTGCTCCTGCAGGAGGCTCCACTTGGTCTCCAAGACCTTGTTCTGCTGTTCCAGGAACCACACCTGCCCCAGTTGGAGGTGAAAGACTATGAGAACTTCCAGTCAGCAGCTTCCTGCAGGGATGTGGCCTCCACCCACATAACAGCCAATGGGCAGGAAGACCTGACAGACCCCAGAGTCCAGTGACAGGCTCCCCCACCGCTTCAGGAGTCTGAAGGCAGATAGCAGGAGTGGAAAAGCAGGTGCTAGTCAAAGACCTTGGGAGGCAGTCAAGGCTTGGAGGGGGAGAAGCAAGGGTGAGTGGGGCAGGGGTTGAGAGCCCTCTGAAGATCCCAAATTTAACTGATCAATAGTAACTAAAGGGAAAAAGATGCCACCATCCATCACATTATTGGAGGAGATTTTGATTCCCAACAAATGAAGAGGTTCTTGACAAAAAAATAAATTCTCTTTCCATTTTCTTACTTTTAACATTTTTTTTTTCATGAGACAGGTAAAATAAAAAGACAGGCAGAGAGACCAGAGCAATGCTCAGCTCTGCCTTGTAGTGGTGCTGGAGATTGAACTTGGAGCCTCAGAACCTCAGACCTGAAAGTCTGTTGCATAATCATTATACTGTCTTCCCAGCCTTCAATTTTCTTTCTAACATGGTTTCCCTAGAGCTAAATCATGGGTTCACTTTCCCATTCACTCCTGAAATATCAGAAAAAGTCACTTGGAAGTCACACTGGGTGCACCTACCAGGATCCCAGTCATGTTCCTGGCTAGTTTGTGGACATGTATAAACACCTTCCTCTCACTATTTTCTCAGAAGGCTCTGCTCTTTAACTGTGAACTTCTCTCTCTCTCTCCTTATTTCTGGTACTGGGATTTTGCATCCATAGGATTTCATTGGAGCCACCACCATCTTTTTTATTTCAGATAGAAGAAACAGAGAGAAAAGACAACAAAAACTCACTCCATCATCTGTGAAGCCTCCCCTGCTGCCATCCATGTTGCTTTGATGTGGTGCCAGGGGCTTGAACTCTGGGTGAGCTATCTCTCAATCCCCTGGTTTGGTTTTCTCAAATTATACTTCTCAGCTAGGGAAGTAGCCTTGCTGATATACAATATCATCATCCCTTTTAAAAAAAATCCTTCTACTGGTATTTGTTAAGATGACACACTGCTTCAGAGAACAAAGGGGTTGGAGATGGGAGTGGGCCGATAGAGGGTCTTGAAAAAGTGTACCCCTTAGTCCAGCTTTCTCTTCTGTGATCAGCAGAGGGTAGGCAGGACCTGTTACAAATCTCCCCAGTCTCCACCAGATGAGCCAAGGCAGCATCCTGGTATCTCACACCCATTGGTGCAAGCACCAGATCAAGTGAGGCGTCGTGGGGTTGCAAAGTTGAAGAACCATTGTATCAGCAGTCCCTTTGGTTAAGTTTACTCATTCACACATCTGTGACCACGTGAGCCATTTTACAGGCTGATAGGTCTGTAGAGAGACCAATCTAGTCCACCCAGTCTCCTAGCAGTAGAGGTAAAATAGACTCTAGACTGGCAACCTCTTAGTTGAGGGCTTTGTCTTTCCATATTCTAGGTATTCACAGATGACCTGATTCTTGACTTGGCTTTTACTAGGCAAAATTGACTAGCATGGGTATGAACATAGGGCATGTACATAAATAAATAAATACTTCTTTTCCCAGAGCAGGGAAACCTCGAGGAGTCCAGGCCACCCAGCAGAGGGGACTCAGGACTGAACTGTAAACTTTCATTTAAGCAAAAGAAAAATATGAGACACTGAGAGACACCCTCCCCTCACTCTCACCCCCACTCCCCACAACTTGTCAATAGCCCTGCTACCTAGACAGACCCAAATCACCAGAGAGGTTTTCAAAGTAGGACCTGCCCCTAGCAGGTGTCCAGGACAGTGAGCCTAGGCCACTTCTGTGAACTGAGTGTGTAAACTTTCATTTATTTACCCCTTCCTTCCAAACCTAGCCCCTCTGACTGTCTGATTTCCTTTTTCTTTCTCTCTTTCTTCTTTCTCAAATTTTTACTGGAAGAGAAGGAGAGAAAAGAGAGAAAGAGAGAGAGAGAGAGAGAGACCACAGCACCAAAGCTTCCTTCAGTGCAGGGTTGGGTTTGAACCTGGATCATGTTCATGGCAAAGCAGCACACTAAGTGAACTATTTCACTGGCCCTGGCTATCTGATTTTTAGGTCAAGCACAAGATCATTTCTATCCACATAAGTGGGTTCTGGAATCTGGAGATGAATATTTCCTTTTTCTGCTTCAACAATATGGACAACCTAGCCCTGCCCTACACCCTCAGTGGTCTGCCCAGCCTGCAGGACCACTGTGCCCTGAGGCACAGCTGACCTCAGCTGCACCCAGAAAAGAGTGATCCCGATGGGTGCCATCCACCCACCAGTCTCTCACCTTGTCGATGAAGGAAGCAAACTTGTTGTTGAGGGTTTTGATCTGCTCCTTCTCCTCCTTTCAAACACGCTGGAGAGATGGATCAATCTCCAGGTGGAGGGGTGTCAGGAGACTCTGGTTTACTGTGACCTCCTGAATGCCTCCAGCTCCAGCCATCATCCCCCATCCAACTCCATACACACCACAGACTCCCCCCATCCTCTCTCCAAGACCTAGCCCATAGCCAGCACCCCCAAAGCTGGCCCGGCTGGAGCAGTAGCTCCCACTGATGGAGATTCTCTTGCTGCCCCCAAAGCCATGAAGGCTCCTTGTCCCGAAGCCCCCACCTAAGCCACCCCCAAAACTCTTCCCACTCTGGCACACGGAGACAGAGCTGAAGCTGGGGCGGCAGCCGGGGAGGAGGCTTGTGGAGGACGCACTGAATTTCCAAGAACCCCCTGACTTGATGGTGATTGAGGAGCACTGGGTCATGGTGACAGCTGGTGCCAGAGAGTCAGCTGGATACAAATGCCAATAGATTAGAAGCCTTCCAAGTCTGGTTCTCCCAAAAGCTCCTTGACTTTTATTCTTTCCAAGAACTGGGCTTGGCCGGAGGAGATCAAAGACCCCTCTGTTGAGTTTATCTCAGTGGCATGTCTGGACACAGCCCGTCTTCTTGCCCAATAATCATCCTGGGAACACCCTTGCCAGGGCAGGACTGGGCCTGGGGATTCTGGTCTGCAGCAGGACCGTGGTCTGAGTTCCTAGCCAGCCCTCCACCTCCACCTCATGGTTCTCAGTCATGCGCTACAGATAATCCTTCTGGAACACTCTCTCTCATCTGGTCCCAAGGTCCTGGACTCTGAATGCAAGCACTTGGTTATACCCTTTCCATTATGGTCATGGTCACTGAGGAAGCAGGTCAACACAAACTATTGGTTGAGGATTCAACTTATGCCTCCACGTACATGATTGTTGATTGGCAAGCACATTGTCATCGGATTCTCCTGTTCATGCCTTGCGGGCAGATGCAGAATGTGACCATTGTCAATATTTATTGAGCAGCTTCTGTTGGTAATGACCTTACACCTGTCTTCTCATGAACTTTATGTAGCATGTGGGAGAGGTTATGATTCCTGTCTTGCACATGGAGCCATTAAAGTGTTGATAAATCCTCATGGCTAATTAGGGTTGGGGCTGGTGTTAAGGTCAAATCTGTCACCTTTCCTCTAGTTCTAAGGTCTTTTACACCATTCTTCTCCCCCCAGGGGACCAGGCACATTTCACAACTGTCCTCTGAGTCATTCCTCTCCTTCCCCCGGCATCTCCTTGTTCCCAGCCCTTCCAAATGGTCACCCTCAGTAGTCCACTCCTGTCCTCTCTGCCCGGGTTCATGGCCTTGTGCATCCCTCTCTGGTCACCTGTTCCTTCAACCTGCAAAACTGTGGTGGACCCCTGGTGGACACTTGTATCGATTTTCTTTTCGGCTGTACCCTTCCTAAGCCCCTAGGCTCCGCTCTGACCAAGCCTGATGGGAGGAGTCCAGGAGGCCTTGTAAACTCAGGAATGTGCTAGCTTCCTGCAAATTGCAATTTTGGCTAAATGACTTTGCTGCTTGTTGAAAACATTGCCCCAGGGCTGACATTTAACTCCTTTCAGGGCCTATTATTTCCCTGCACAAGCCTGCAAGTTTGAAGCTGTCAGGGAACAATCAGCCCCTTTGCTGTGAGGGCTGGGCCTCCCAGTATCTTTAGAATCCAGTCTGTTTTAGGGAGGGGACAGCATGATTCTGCATGACAAACTGGGTGGGCTTGTGCCCAGGGGTTTCTCAAAGAGGTAGGAGGAAATGGGCAGAGCTCAGGGCATCTGTCCTCCTGGCCCTGCCAGCTCCCCATATGCTCTGGGCACCCTTTGTTTGGGGCTCTATGCATCAGAGGCCTGGAGGCAGAGAACTACTCTGTGCTCTTCACTGTTCCAAACAGAGGGCTGGACACAGGAACACATTCCACATGCATTTAATAGACACATTCCAGGATGGGGAGAGAAGGCCCTTGCTTTCAGCAAACAGCTTATAAGCATCATGAAACAGGCAGACTGAGAACCTAGGAGACCCAGACTCCTCATTTCTTCATGAGGGCTGGGGAAGGAACAGATGCAGGT
The DNA here is from genome assembly GCF_950295315.1 of Erinaceus europaeus. Lineage (NCBI taxonomy): Eukaryota > Metazoa > Chordata > Mammalia > Eulipotyphla > Erinaceidae > Erinaceus > Erinaceus europaeus. The sequence continues at coordinate 112,513,359 of NC_080168.1, read as the reverse complement.
GTGTGTGTGTGTGTGTGTGTGTGTGTGTGTGTGTGTGTGTGTGTGTGTGTGTTGGGGGGAGGGTTCCTAAAGAAAGAGGGTTCCAGGAGCAGTCTGGCTTGACTGAGTGGGGTTTAGCTAGAGTGCCAGTCTTCCCAGCAGCACAGGTGGGCCAGCTGGAGGGGAGAGAAGGGGAAGAAGAAGGACCCCAGGTGTCCCTGAAGGTGCAGACAGGTGAGGCTAGTGGAGGGAGCTGGTTTGCAGGCAGGGTAAAGGGGCAGTGTGACTCCATTTCAGTGCTTGTAGCTCTTCCGGCTAGAGGAAGTGGTGGAGACTAACTTAATGCTGGAGCTGCTGCCCCCATGGCCCCGGCTGCTGGTACTGAAGCCAGAGCTCCCCAGGCCTGTGCTCAGGCTGTGCCCACCACTGGTGGTGAAGGAGTAGCCGCTGCCACCACTGAGACCCAGGCTTCCTGCTCCGATGCTGCTGCCACTGCCGTAGCCACTGGACATGGTGGAGGTGACCACTGCTGCAGAGGAGAGGAGACATGGTCAGAATCCAGGCTGGGGAGAAGTCACTTTGGGTGTCAGGGCCTGCAGCCTCAAGTCTTGGAAGAGCTGGTGCGTGTATCTGCTATAGATCAAGAGGGCTCCCTGTGCCTCAGCCAGGCGGCTTCCTGTCCCCCTACTATTTATTCTGTGGGCTCCCTGTGCCTCAGCCAGGCGGCTTCCTGTCCCCCTACTATTTATTCTGTGGGCTCCCTGTGCCTCAGCCAGGTGGCTTCCTGTCCCCCTACTATTTATTCTGTGCTCTTTTACTTTCAGAGCTTACCTTCTCCTTTGCTCCCACTCCACCATGCCCTGCTGCTCTGACCCTGCTCTTTCTTCTAGAAGACTCCAGGAGTCATGGATGTGCTTACCTTGGTGTTCCCAAGCTGCCACACTCCGAATCCCAGAGGGAGCATGGAATATTCTTTTATTATTATTATTATTTTAAATCTTATTTATTTATTATTGGATAAAACAGAAAAATTTCAGATGGAGGGGGAAAGATAGAGAGGGAGAGAGGCAGAAAGATACCTGCAGCACTGCTTCACCACTCATGAAGCTCTCCCCCCCTGCAGATGGGGACCAGAGGCTTGAACCTGGGTCCCTGTGCATTGTAACATGTGTGCTTAACCAGGTGGGCCACTGCCTAGACCCTCTTTTATTTTATTTTAAAGATTTCTTCAAACATTCTTTTATTTATTTCATACGAGATAAAGTTCCCCATGGAGGAGAAGTAGAGAAAAGCACTAATCCAATGCATGTGGTGCCAGGGACCAGACTGGGAGCATCAGACACATAAGTCCTGCACTCTACCAGTTGAACTATTTTCCTGGTCACAGGAATATCCCCACCCCATCTTCAGAACATTCCTGATTGATCTAATGACAAGAGGCCCACTGGCTGGTGAACTTTGCTCTTTTTCTCTCCCCTCACCAACCTCCTCTCCTCTTAACTCAAATGACCTTCAACATTTCGTACTTTGTTCTCAAGTGTTCAGGAGGAAAACTGAATTGTGCTCTTCAAAAATCCTGCTCACCTCCCAGTACTATGTATGATCTTGTTTGGAAATAAGATCTTGCAGATGTAATCTAGTGAAGATGAAGTGACTAGAGTGAGCCCTAGTGCAATGTGACTAGTACCCTTATAAGAAAAGAGAAGAGAAGAGGGGGGCTAGGTGGTGGTGGTGCACCCGGTTAAATGCACACATTTCCATACGTGAAGACCTGGGTTCAAGCTCCCACTCACCACCTGCAGGGCAGAAACTTCACAAGTGGTGAAATAGGTACTGCAGGTGTATTTCTCCTTCTGCATCGCCCAACTCCCCTCTCAATTTCTTTCTGTTCTATCTAATAAAAAAAAAGGAGAAATGGCTGCCAGGAGTAGTGGATTCATTGTAGGCACTAAGCCCTAGCAATAACCCTTGTGGCAAAATAAATAAATAATCTCATTTGCATGGAATACTCATATCTGAGCTGGACTTGCAACTCCAGGGAGAAATGGGTAGAGTTCTGGAGATGGGAAGTCTGTGATGGTTTCAGAATAACCCTCGCCTAATGTGACACTTTTTAGATATTTTTTTAAAAACAAATTAAAGACCTCGTACTTCCTCAGATTAAACTCTATCAGTAGGAGCTCCCTCTAATGCCTCCTGTATTCCCTCTACCCTCCTGTGTACCCAAAACCTCCATTCACCCCTCCACCCACAAGAGCCCCAAAGGATAAAAGAGATTGTCACACTTACAGATGTTAACTGGGGAAATACCTTCTCCGCTCAGCCTGATGGGAAAGAGTGGGGAAAGGAAGATTACTAGTGTCCAACAGTCTGTGGGCATTTGAAAAAACGTTTTTGTAACTGTTATGAGTGCATTAAGAAATAAAACCTTTGTTATATTTATTGCAGAAGCAAGGGAAGTTGGCACTCTTTAAATACTGGAAGTATTAGAAAATGACAATGGGATGAGTGAAATATTGTCAAGCTTGAGGTCCATGTGGGCAAAACCCGTAATCTCAGAAACGCATTTTGGGTTTAAACTAGGTCCACACTTTCAGAAGATGGGAGCTAATTACACAGAAGTGTCTCTCTGCAATGGCTGTTGTCCTGCTCTGAGCAGTGCTGGAGTTCAGAGTCTGAATCATAAACACAATAAGGGCAGCAGTCAGTCTATTTTTGTTGTAGCAACCCGAGTAATGCTGGTTAGGGTCTTGAGCACAAACCTGGCATGCACTCACCATTGCATTCTCTGTCCTGAGAAGAGCCAGCCTTTGTAGGGTGCCTGTCACTGAAACTATGTTACTGTGTCACTTAATTTTCTCAACAACCCATTAAGTAGGCATGATCATCTTAGTTTTCTTACAGATAGAAAAAAATATATCTCAGGAAAGTTGTCTGTAATTACAAAGGTGAATTTGAAGCCATACATATTCATTTGATTCCAAATCCTATGTATGTCCTTGGCCACTAAACTGAGTGACAGCTGACATTCATGGAACACTTGTGCACCAGACATTGTTCAGAGAGCTTCACTTGTATGCCTTGACTTCACACTCAGTGAGAGGAGGTAGAAACAGTTGTTATCACTATTTTACAGGTGAGCACTATGAGGAATAAAAAGGTTGAGTGAGGATTCCTGGTTCACACATTTGGCAGCTGCATGAGCACAAACTTGCCACTAGGATTTGGGAATCCTATCACTTGGCCTCTTTGTCACCGAAGACACTGAGGGCCAAAGACGGATAACCGATTTACCCAAGGTGACATGGCTACTTTATGGCTGATCTATAAACACAAATCCTAGGACCTTTTCATTCTCATTCCAGAACCTTCCATGCCTCATGTATAGTCCTACTTTCAATAGACTTTGATTAAGAAGTCAAACTGGCCAGGTCCTGATAAAAGTAGTTGTATCATAAATATCTGCTAGCTTGGAAAGAAATTGCACTTACATCCTTAATCATTTGAATTCCAGCTGAATTCTGCTCCCTTTTTTCAGACAGGAGGGAGCTGCAGTCACCTGAATTCCTAGAAATGCCCAAGCAACTGGGAGTGGAGTTAGTGTCTCTGCTCTGACCTGTACTCCTCGCCCTCCAGCAGCTTCCTGTAGGTGGCGATCTCCACGTCCAGGGCCAGCTTCACATTCATGAGCTCCTGGTACTCCCTCAGCAGCCTGGCCATGTCCTGCTTGGCCTTCTGCAAGGCCTCCTCCAAGTCCACCAGCTTGGCCCGAGCGTCCTTGAGGGCCAGCTCCCCACGCTGCTCAGCATCGGCAATGGTAGCCTGCAGGCTCTCACACTGTAAGGCAACAAGGAGGAAAGCCAGGGGGCTTAACGACAGCTCCTGGGGTGGGGAGTGGGGTGCTGCTTTCTGGGCTGGAGTCCCACAGCATGGCAGAAATAACATCCTGGAAGATTACCTGCTTCTTGACACTGTCAATCTCAGCTTTCAGCCTTTGGATCATCCGGTTCATTTCAGAGATCTCCTGTTTGGTGTTGCGGAGATCATCACCATGTCTGCCGGCTGTGACCTGCAGCTCTTCATACTGAAAGAACCAGGACCATCAGTCACCTCCACAAATGCATGGCTCAGGCATCCCTGCACTGCAGAAGGCCCATCCATGTTCAGGGGACTGATGACTACCTCACCCTTCCATCATTTATTTAGCTGACATCTACTTCCCAGGCCTGCACTAGGCTCTGGGAAGTCCACAGAGAACATAATCACCCCTACTGACAGTTGTCAGGGTCAGAAAGACATGAACCAAGTCACTATAGTATCAAATGTGTAGTTCCAAGTCCTACCATAGGAATGTTCAGGGCTGCATGAGAGTGTGGAAAAGAGATCTGACTCAGATGTGGCTGTGTGTGTGTGTGTGTGTGTGTGTGTGTGTGTGTGTGTGTGTGTGTGTGAAGGAAGTCCTTCCAGAGAGGGAGAGCTATGCTCTGAAAGAGAGAGAAGGAGTGACTTATACCCACAGGAGAGCATCCTAGACTAGGAAAACATTCTTTGTGTAGACCCTGCAGCAGGAAGGAACATGAAGATCCCAAGGATGGAGTGATGACTTGGCCATGTCCTTGGGGAGTCCCTGGTCATGGGACATACATTCAGACAAATATGACCATGGAGCCAGGGAGGCCTCCAGACACCAGCGCAGTGCTGGGGAGTTGGAAGAAAATGCAGGAAATTGGAGTTGGAAGGCACCGGGACAGAAGGCTTTGAAGCAGAACCCAGGTTGCTCCAAGCTCAATGGTACAAATCTAGACCATACTCAGACAGAAGAAAGCCATGCACCCTACCCCCTCTAGTACGCTGGAGTGAAGCCCCCACTCAATTTTTTTTCCACTAGGGTTATTGTTGGGGCTTGGTGCCTACACTATGAATCCAACACTCCCAGTGGCCAATCATTTCCATTTTTTCTTTCTATTTTTATTTGGCAGGACAGAGAGCAATTGAAAGGGGGAAGGGAGACAGAAAGGCGAGAGATAAATAGCCACCTTCAGGCTTCCTTCATGAAGCATGAAGCATCCTCCCTACAAGTGGGGAGCAGGGGCTTGAACTCAGGTCCTTGCTCATGGTGATATGTGGGCTTAACCAGATGTACCACCACCTGCCCCTAAAAATCTTTTATTTATTTATTTATTTAGTAAAGATAGAGAGAAATTGATGAGGAAGAGGGGGATAGAGAGATAGAGAGAGACACACACAGGGAGCGAGCGAGCAGCGGTAGCACTACTTCGCCACTAGTGAAGATTCCCCCTGCAGGTGAGGACCTGGGGTTGAACGTGGATCCTTGCACATTGTAACATGTGAATTCTACCGTCAGTGCTACCACCCAGCCCCCTGAGATCCCTACTTTTCTCAACTGGAGAAGTACTCTGAAGAAAGAGATGTCTAGTTTTGAACAAGCTCATAGCTCTACTTCCTCTATCTTAGATCCACACAGTGACAGGGAACAGAAGCCTTGCCACCTCCAGGAACTGGTCACTATAAACTTCAATCATTTGCTCTCGCAGTTAACCTGTGCCTCACATCCACTGGCCACTCAGGGGCTGTGTCTGATTCTGACCCCAGATGCCTGACCCTCCTCTGTCTATTACGCTGCAAAGTCTGGGACTGAGATGGTGCTCAGGGCAGGGCAAAGGCTAGAAGCCTGGAGGTGAGCAGCCAGACCAGAGGGGTCTGCATTCAACAGAGAGCGGCTCTCATGGTTGGACAGCTCAGTCTCCTGCACCTCATGAAAGTCAGACCTTCTTTCTGTCTTACTGTACTTCTGAGCTCTAACTCACTATGGTCACCCAGCCTTCCTTCCCCCCATACACAAACTTGCTCAACAATGTGTTCATTTCTGCCTTCCAGCCAAATAGGACTGTTTTCTCAGGAAACAAACAAACAAGCAAATAAAAACACTACCTTCTGCACCCATAATGTCCCTTGGTCCATGCTCCCAGAGGGATAAAGAATAGGAAACTATCAGGTGAGGAGACAGGATATGGAGTTCTGGTGGTGTGAAGTGAATTGTGTGAAGTTGTACCCTCTTATCCTATGTTTTTTGTCAGTGTTTCCTTTTTATAAATAAAAATTGTAAAATAAATAAATAAAAATCAGAGAAAAAAACTACCCCTGGGAAGTGGAGATAACATAGTGGTTATGCAGAAGATTTTCTTGGTTGAGTTTCTGAGGTCCCAGGTCCAATGCCCTGTACTACATAAGAAAGAGCTGAGTGGTGCTTAGGTTAAAAAAAAAAAAAAAAAAAAAAATATATATATATATATATATATATATATATATATATATATATATATATTGCACTGGGAGCCTCAGGCAGGTAAGTCCTCTGCTGTCAGCTAAGTTATTTCCCTGGCCCAGAACTCTTTACATACCCTGAACTCAAAAATGTCCTGTCAGTAGATTAGACTCTAAACTTCTTGAAGACATGGGCCAGGTCTGTCTTGTCTGTTTTTGCATTGTCACTAGAGTTTTACATCTAGCATCCAGTAGAAGCTCAACTCTTTGCAAAATAAACACAGGATCCAACTCAGGTAGAATTAGCTTGCAAGCATAAGCTAATCAGGCATAAAGATATTTGAGGCAGTCAAGGAGAGTTAAAATATAGAGCAGGCTCCTTTCAGTCCATACTGAGGGTCTGTCTGTTGGTGTCTGTGCAGTGCCCAGACCTTGCACATTGCAAATAAAGAAAGGCCTTTCTTCAGGACTGGCACTTGACGTGACCACTAAGAAAAAAAGCTTTTTGAGTGGTAAAGCAGTGCTGCAGGTGTCTCTCTGTTTCTCTCCTTCTCTCCTTCTCCCTTCCTCTTGATTCTGGCTATCTCTAATAGATAAAAAAAAAAAAAGATTTTAAAAGAAGAAGATGAAGAAGAAACAGCTTTATAAGTGTTAAGTGATTATTTTGGATGTGGGCCCAGTGTCAACCAGGTCACAAGTGATAGGGGCACTGAACGCCCGACATCAGCCGTGTAGTAGTGCACTAGTTGCATTTCCACTGAATTGTAATTCACTGAATTTATTTCTTCCAAGTTGAAGGAAATGACAACATTCACATTTCCTGAGGCTTATGACACATAGTTAAATTATGATCTGGGACCACAGAGACTGCTAGCCCTAGAAGTGATCATCAAAGTACCCACACTCACCTTGGTCTGGTACCATGACTCAGCCTCAGCCCTGCTGCGGTTGGCAATGTCCTCGTACTGGGCCTTGACCTCAGCGATGATGTTGCCAAGGTCCAAGGAGCGATTGTTGTCCATGGACAGGACCACGGATGTGTCGCTGACCTGAGTGTGCATCTGGGACAGCTCCTGTCAGTGAGGGGTACAAAGAAGGATCCTGGCACCAGTCAATGGACCTCATGGCAGGGACTTCCCTTACTCTTTCCTGGGTGCACCTGGCCTTATAGAGGGCCACATGCTAACCCACTAGGAGGTCCTGGGTCATAGGTTAGTGTGGTGGAAGTGTTTCCCAGAACCACTCTCAAGTTTTCATCTGCATATCACTTGGGTATCAAGGGTGGGAGTTGTTGAATCTAAATTACAGAACTGACTCGGACATTGGTTGATTCATAATTCAGCACAAAAGGTTTCTGCACAAGTGGGTGATGTTTAGGTCCCTGCTGCCCCTTCTCATTGTGATTTCCTCATTGGCTATTTCTTCCTTTTCAGACACAGAGCTCAGCCTTAAGAGCAGCCATGCCCAGAGCCTGGCATCTCAGAGAGCCAGAACTCCTGGCACAGCCTGCTCTGTTTAACTACTCCAGAGGAGACAGGGAGAGGTGGGTTTTATAGTTCCTTGAAAATGCTGTCCAGTAACCTGGACTTTGGCAATCAGTCCTTTGTTCTTGCTAGCCCAGAGGGTGGAGCAGATGCCTTGGGTAGCATAGATGCCTATAGCAGGGTTTATTAAGGCAAGAGTTCAAGCAATTCCCTGGGTCCCAACAACCAGCCCACATCCCATCTTGGAGGATCTGGGGCAGAGTGTGGGCTGGGGCCCCTTGCATGGCAATCTCTGCAGAGCCCTTTCCAGGCCCCAGCCCCAGGGAAAAACAAAACACAGTCATAGTGTTCTTACAGCCTCAAAGAGCATCTGGCAGAAGTTGATCTCGTCAGTCAGAGAGTTGACCTTGGCCTCCAGCTCCACCTTGCTCATGTAGGCAGCGTCCACATCCTGCAATGACACCCAAGGACACTGCTCTGAGACCCCATCCATGAGTCTGAACCTTCCAGGTTGGATTTTATCAAACTCTGGAGATTGGGGTGGGTAGGTGTTGAGAATTGGGGGCTTGAGCTCCTCGGCTAGCAAAAACCCAAAGCAGGGTCAGTGAGGCCTTAATTAAAACCAGCATTTTGGCAGGTATGGTGTCATATTTCTTGGGTGGCTCAAGTATCAGGTTATCCCACACTTCAAAATTCATTTTGAATTTCCTCATTAAAGAGACATTTCGGGAGTCGGGCTGTAGTGCAGCAGGCTAAGCGCAGGTGGCGCAAAGCACAAGGACCAACATAAGGATCCCGGTTCGAACCCTGGCTCCCCACTTGTAGGGGAGTCGCTTCACAGGCGGTGAAGCAGGTCTGCAGGTGTCTATCTTTCTCTCCTCCTCTCTGTCTTCCCCTCCCTCTCTCCATTTCTCTCTGTCCTATGCAACAATAACAACTACAATAATAACTACAACAATAAAACAACAAGGGCAACAAAAGGGAATAAATAAATAAAATAAATATATAAAAAAAATTTTTTTTAAAAAGAGACATTTCCACCCACCTTCTTCAGGGCCACAAACTCATTCTCTGCTGCTGTGCGCTTGTTAATTTCGTCCTCATACCTGCAAGTACATGGGAGAGGAGGTGAGCTGCTGTACAAATATTTCACTGAAATTGTTCCAAGAGGAGGCCTTTGTTGGTGGAACAAGAGCCTCAAATCCTTTCTGGCTCTTCCTTTGATCTGTGCATGACTTTGCTTGAGTCACTTAACCTAGTTAAAGGGTTAATTGTTCAATTCTGCTAGAAGTTAGTTTCTCTCTTTTTCCTCTTTCTTTTCCCTTTTCTCTTTTTTTCTTTCTTTCTCATTCTCCCTTTATTTCCCCTTCCTTCCTTCTTTCCCTCTCTCATTCCCTCTCACGCCTTCCCTCCCTTCTATCTTTCTTCCTTTTTTTTCCCTTTCTTTCAGACTAGATGGTAAGCATTGAATTTATCAGAACAGAAATATATACCTATGGAACTCCATCTTCTTAGAGATAAAGAATTTGAATTTAATTTTTAAAAAATTTTAAAAAGAATTTTAATTTTTAAAAAAGATTTGCTGCCTCCAATGTTTGCTGGAACTATGGACAAAACATTGTCTATTCAGGATACTACTCCAGGCAGGTTTTGTTAAGTTTTCATTGAACCTCAGGGTGGCTATTGAATAGTACACTTTTTGTGAGTAGGTTTAACTCAAACTCAGAGACCCAGGGCAACCCATCCCTTTCCATCGGATGCCTCGCCTGGTATAGTCCAGATGATAAGAAGTCCCTGAAGAAGGTCAGGTTGCCTTGTTTAGCTCTATAATGCACTTCCTGGAAATGCAAGCCATCTGAGTAACAGAGGCCAGGCCTTGTAGGGTTAACAAATATGCGCTTCCAGCGCAGTGATGCCTTGTCAGATGGTGTCACTTAGCCAAAGGAGAACTAGCTTCTTGTGAGCAGTGAGTCAGAAGCTGAGGACCCTCTGTTACCCCACACCATGCTGTCATCTCGTGGGATCGTGGGATAAGGGCTGCAAGTTCTGGATGTTCCAGCTCCCACAGGCACTCACTCCTGCTGCACCTCCTTGGATGACTGGGTGTGATCAGAAGCTCATTTCCCACTCACCGAACTTTGAAATCCTCCACAACATCCTGCATGCTCCTCAGCTCTGCGTCCAGCCTGCCCCTCTCGGTGGTGACACTGTCCAGCTGCCGTCGGAGGTCACTGATGTAGGCATCAAAGAAGGGCTCTAGGTTATGCCGTACGGTCTTGGAGCCATGCTCCTGCAGGAGGTTCCACTTGGTCTCCAGAACCTTATTCTGCTGCTCCAGGAAACGCACCTGCAGGAAGGAAAGAGGAGAAGGAAACCTTGAGAAACTGGAGAGGCAGAGCCAGATGCTACAACTAATAGAGACAAGAAAGTATACTTTTCAGCTGACACCCATGTCAGCTCATGGTTGCTAAAATAGCTCCCAAGAAGGACAGAGGGAAATTTCTTTTTTCTTTTTCTTTTTCTTTTTCTTTTCTTACCAGGACACTTATGAGCTCTGGCTTATGGTGGTGCAGGAACTTCAGAGCCTCAGGCCTGAGTTTCTTTGCATAACCATTATGCTATCTACCCAACCCTCCCCCTGCCCCAAAGGGAAATTCTGTAAAAGGTTCTGTGAGGCTAAGGGGCCCTACTTTGGAAATAGGATCAGGTCTAGAATTGACATCATTTAACCCAACAGGGCAAGTACAACACCCAGCTCACCTTGTCGATGAAGGAGGCAAACTTGTTGTTGAGGGTCTTGATCTGCTCCTTCTCCTCCTTCCTTACCTGCTGGATGCTGGGGTCTATTTGCAGGTTGAGGGGAGTCAGGAGACTCTGGTTGACAATGACCTCTTGGATGCCTCCAGAGGGGTCTACAGGGAAGCTAGGACCCCCATAGGGTCCACTGTTGACTCCAAACCCACTGCTCACCCTGCCACCAAAGCCACTTTGAAAGTTGCTGCCGCAGCCCCCAACAGAAACCCGCTTGGTGCCCCCCAAGTTGTAGAGGCTGTGGCTCCCAAAGCCAGCAGCACCACCAGCACCACTGGCCCTTCCCAGCCCTGCATGCCCCCCCGTGGAGCGGGCCAGGGAGACAGAGCTGAAGCGGGAGTGTCCACCAGACGGGGTGATGGCAGAGGCTGTGCTGAAGCCCCTGTGGTTGCCGCTGTGGAAAGAGACAGTAGATTGTCTGGACATGGCGGGTGAGAAGTGTTTAGGTTGGGGCTGGTGCCGGGGGATGGTAGAGTCGGACATCTGGGCAGCCTCAGGCCCCCTGGGCTTTTATGGGCCTCAAGGAGGGGCGGGCACTGCTGATGGAGGCCTCTGATGGCACCCTGGAGGCATCTGCCAAGCCTGAGCTCACACTTAGCTCCCCTCTGCGAAGGGTGCAGGAGTCACTGGTTGGTTCCTGGGCGTCCCTCCTCCACACGAAGACTCCTTGCCAGTCGCGACTTGATCAGCAGACAGTGAGAAGCACGTTAATTGCTTGCAGTCATGTCCCAATCATGCATGTCATAATGGATGCAAAAAAAAACCACTGCCTCATTTCTAAACCGCTTTCTTAGGCCTGGGACCCACTCCCTCCTGTCCAAACACCTTGTGTCATCACAAGCCCCTGCCATTCCAGCTGCCATTTCCTGTTCCTTCCTGTTCCTAAGGGATGCTTCTTATTCCTGAGTACTGTCTCAGCAGGTGCACCCCGCTCACCAAGAGAGCATTCCAGATCTTGGAAACCCTGCTCTGTGCTCTTTTCTTAGACATCCACTCTGTTGAGTTTGTCACCACCCCATTAATTTTGTTCCTCAGTTTCCAGTTCTATCTTATAGGTCACATGCGATGATCCGGATCATGAACAGGTGCAGGTGAGCATGTGGGTCACCCCCCACCCAGAACATGACTCTCAGGACACAGATCTTGCTAAACCTCAGAGTGTAACCTTGAGGGTGGGAAGGCCTGGGTTCAGCTCCCATGTCTGCCACAGACCTGTTGTGAGCACTTGGGTCAATCATGAACATGCCCCGAGCCTCAGATGGGGCTTTCCAGTGGGGTTGGGTGATGGGTCTACTTCATGTGGGAAAAAAAACTTTTGCAATGGTGTGGGCATGTAATCAGTGAATAAATGTTTGTTGACTCTTCTCTCCTGCTGATATGAGCAAGCAAGTATGAATGATGTGACTATCGTGCTAAGTCCTGTGGGGAATCCAAAAGCAGCACAAGGTTTCACCTATCCCTTCAGAAAAGGGCTTGTGGTTGGTCTTGGTGGGAAGACAAAGCTGAAGCCAAGAGCCTCAGGAAGAGAACAGGAAGATGGTGCATAGCTGGGGAGACAGCTCAGCAGTAGGGCACCTGCTTGCATTTGACCCAACTCTGGATTCAATCCCTGGTCCGTGCGAGAGAGCAACAAAGACAATGCAAGAAAAACTCCATGGATGGTGGAGCAGTGTCTGGATGGCTCTCCAGTTTTCTCAATAATTAAATTTTAAAATTATAAACATTTTAGAAAGGAGGTATCCTATAAGACCCTAGTTACTGGCTCCATTGAATGCTACTATATCCCAGAAGATTCCCCACTGACCTCTTCTTCTGACCTGGGCAAGGCTCCCACCATTTTAAACTTCTCAAGAACTCCAGTGGAGGCTTTCCTCAAGTCGTATTGACTATTGCTTATATCCCCTGTCAGTCAGTCTATACTCTGGCAAGAAGTCTGCAAGGCTGATTACCTCATTTTTCTTCCTCTCATTTCCCTGTCTCTACCATATGTGGGGGTGGGTGGGAGTTGGAGGAACCATTCAATACGTTTTCATTGAATCCATCTCCTAATTTCACTTAGTTTTTGGTCATCTCTAGGGTTTCACTACTCTGGGATAACTTTTTTCAGAAGGGGCGGTGGAGACTGATTGGAGAACTGAAACTTTCTCTAGTGTGGTAGCGGTCAGGCTCAAACCTGCAAACCTGGGCCATGCACGTGGCAAAGCAGCACACTATCTAAGTCAGCTATTTTGCTAGGTCTCTGATTTCTTGCTTTTTTTTTCCCCCCCCCGCAGTGTATTCAGTCAGTCTCTGTGTTGTGCTTAAGGAAAGAGAATCCCCTTCTGCTAATCAAGCCTCCAGTGCTGGCTCTGTGACCTCTCATACAGACACTCTTTCCAAGGTATGTGATAACCAAGGACTTGGCCGACACCTATCCACTGAGAAATGGCAGCCAGCACTCAGAGCCCAGCATCACTGTTGTTTGAGTTATTTCCTCCTTGGGAATGAGGCCAGGGCCTCTTCTCCATGCAGAGGTTGTTTGAGAGTCTCAGTTTCCACAGGGAACATATGAATCATGGCGTCTATTGACACAGGCCAGGAGGAGCAAGGAGTTTTCTCAGCTGACTGCACCAGTGCACCCAGGTTCTCTCAGGGAGGCACAGCCGTCTGGGGTGGGAATAATCCTGGCCTTTGTTTTCTGTATCTCTTACATGATAATCTTTCTCCCAGAAGAAGGGACACTTGTCACCTGAGCTTTGCTGAGCAAGCCCTTCAGATCTTTCCAGCACACAAAAGTTGGGGAGCGTCTGGCAGGCACGCCCACAAGGGTGATGGGGGCCCTGCAGCTTTGCTTTCTGTGTGAGAGGTGGCTCCAGCTGCCTCCCCTCCTGGGTCCCACCCTCCATTTCCCATGCCCTCTCCTGAGAGTTCTGTTCCTAGACATTCCCTCTCCCTCCTGTATATTCTCCTTTCTCAGCCATCACCTCCTGTCTGGGAGTGCCCACACACTTCCTTTTAATCCGTTCAAATTTTTCAACAAGTATTGAATGGTTGTTTCTGAAGTCAGGTAGTCTAACTTTAACTTGGTGAGAGAGAGGAGATCAAATAATGTTTCCACTCTCTCCCTTCTTCATCTCCTGTTCTGTGATCTCTGGCTTCACTGTGCCTCTTACCCCAGTGCACACAGATGCCTAGGAAACCCCTAGCCTCCCTAGCCCATCTCATGGTCCCTTCACAGCTGTGGAACCCAGGGGCTGTTAGTCCCTTCTTCTGTCCTTTCCACCATGGCAGATGTTCTGCTTTTGCTTGAATATGTTTTACCGTCAGACCTAAAACTCACCCCCAAAGCCTCCTCAGAGAAACTGACACCAGTTCCAGAGACTGCCTGGACCTGGCTCACACGTGAGACAGAGCAGCCCAGCCAGTCTCTCAGGAACTGAAGGAGCCATAGGAGGAAACCAAGGCCTGGACTGATGGAGGCCATAGGGCCATTTGGAAGTCCTGCTGGAACTCCTTATTCCTTCCATGCCCACGCCTCCCTCACAGCAGGAAATTCATCCCCAAGGGAAGAGCCCTGTGGTCTAGGGAAGAAGCACAGGGACCCTTCTGGAGGGAGCACTCAGTGTCCTGGGGCCTTCACTGAGCACCCCTCCCCCACCTTCCATGTGACCTCTCACATGCAGATCTGGCCACTCTAACATCCTTCTTCACACCCAGGGTCCAGACCTTTCACCAAGCCTCTCTAGTTCATACTGAGGGGCAGCTGCTGGCCAGGGTCCATGTTGGGAGAACAGCATGGGGGAGAAATGGAATGCTCCCGTGTCTCTTCTCCTGGGTGGCAGGGACCCAGGGGCCTCAGGTGAACAGAGGAGCACAACATCTCAGAGACCTAGACAGGTGGGCATGGTGTGTGGTCACAGCCCAGGGCACAGGCTGGGGAGGCTGGGTGGGCTGAGTGATACTGGCACATGGCTAGAAGCTGTTTACACCACCTCATGGGCTTGATACCAGCCTTGGGGTTTGCTGTTGTGTGAAGGCAAGTTGTGTGAAGGCAGGTTGCAGAAAATGACAGCCTTGCTGTGATGCTGGCCTTGGCATTGCCTCAGCGTCTCACAAGCTTGGGTATCTTGGAAGCCGTTTTTCTTTCTTTTTACTATTTGGTGTATGTATACATTTATTTCTTTATCTTGGACAGAGATAGAGAAAAATTGATAGGAAAGAGGGAGATATAAAGGGGCAGAGAGAGAGAAACACTTGCAATACTGTGCATCTCCATTTGTGAAGCTTCCCCTCTTGCAGGTGGGGAGTGGAGGCTTGAACCTGGGTCTTTGTGCATGCTAATGTGTGCACTCAATTGGGTGTGTCACCTCCCAGTCCCTCCTTCTTGCTGTCTCATCTCATCTCTCAGCCCCAGTGACATCTGAGAGGTACTTTTTTTTAATTTATTTTTTTTTATTTAAGAAAGGATAAATTAACAAAACCATAGGATAGAAGGGGTACAACTCCACATAATTCCCACCACCCAATCTCCATATCCCACCCCCTCCCCTGATAGCTTTCCCATTCTCTATCCCTCTGGGAGCATGGACCCAGGGTCATTGTGGATTGCAGAAGGTGGAAGGTCTGGCTTCTGTAATTGCTTCCCCGCTGAACATGGGCATTGACTGGTCAGTCCATACTCCCAGTCTGCCTCTCTCTTTCCCTAGTAGGGTGGGTCTCTGGGGAAGCGGAGCTCCAGGACACATTGGTGGGGTCTTCAGTCCAGGGAAGCCTGACCGGCATCCTGATGGCATCTGGAACCTAGTGGGTGGGTCTCTGGGGAAGCGGAGCTCCAGGACACATTGGTGGGGTCTTCAGTCCAGGGAAGCCTGACCGGCATCCTGATGGCATCTGGAACCTAGTGGCTGAAAAGAGAGTTAACATACAAAGCCAAACAAATTGTTGAGCAATCATGGACCCAAAGGTTGGAATAGTGGAGAGGAAGTGTTGGGGGGATACTCACTGCAAACTCTAGTGTACTTCTGCTTTCAGGTATATATTTTGCACTTGTTTATGGATACCTGTGAACACATGATCACTCTCACAGAACCTGGTGTATATCTAGGTTTTGGGACTTTGTTAGAAAGTAATCCACCTGGGATGGAATTAGAGAATGCTATGAAAGGAAAGGTCTCACCCGAGTAATGAAGCTGTAGGGTTGTCATTCCACACCTGAAGTCTCTGGACACAGTCTGAGCTGAAGCATGTTGGGGTGGCAGTCGTTGCGTTGATTAGGTTGTGATCGGCAGATGCAGTATTATTTGATATGGGTTGGGAGAGGCATGTGGGAAAGTGGGCCCTATCCTAAGGTTCCAGGACTGGGAGAAATATAGGCTGTATAGTGGAGATGTGAGGTTCCTGCTGTCTTAGGGTTCCAAAAGACAATCGATAGTTAATGTTATCATCACATTATTTGGTAATTGGGTTAACTTTGAAAAGTCCTTTTGTTAGAGTTTGCTGTATTGTACCCAATATCTTGTATATAGCTGTGCCACTGGTTGCCTCTGATCTACTTGGTCTAGGCTTTTGAGAGAGTCCGCATATCAAATACACAACCTATATATTAAGAAGACTCAGTCTGTGTTTTAAAAACTTCGAGACATACAATTAATTTTTTCCCCTCTCATATTAATTAACTAGTGATTTATATGACTACACTTTACTAGTGTACATAAATACCATTCCCACCACCAAAAGACTGTCCCATCCCACCCCCCCACCCCCACCCCCCACTGGCCCAGGAAGCAGCATGTCTACCCCTCACCACAGGGTTTTTTCTTTGGTGCCCTAATTTCAGTTTAGTCAGATCCTGCTTTTAGTTTCCCTTTCAGATCTTCTTTCTCAACTTCTGTTGATGAGTGGGATCATCCCATACTCATCTTTGTCTTTCTGACTTAGCTCACTTAACATAATTCCTTGTAGCTCTGTCCAAGATGGGTCAGAGAAGGTGGGTTCATTGTTCTTGATAGCTGTATAGTATTCCATTGTGTATATATACAACAGCTTTCTCAGCCACTCATCTGTTGTTGGGCACCTGGGTTGCTTCCAGGTTTTAGCTATTATGAAGTGTGCTGCTATGAACATAGGAGTGCACACCTCTTTTTGGTTGGGTGTTATGGAGTCCTTGGGGTATAACCCCAGGAGAGGAATTACTGGATCATATGGAAGGTCCATGTCTAGCCTTGTGAGAGTTTTCCAGACTGCTCTCCACAGAGATTGGACCAATTTACATTCCCACCAGCAATGCAAAAGGGTTCCTCTGTCCCCACAGCCTCTCCAGCATTTGTTGCTGCTGTCCTTTTTGATGTATGCCATTCTTACAGGAGTGAGGTGGTATTTCAATGTTGTCTTAATTTGCATTTCTCTGACAATCAGTGACCTAGAGCAGTTTTTCATATGTTTGTTAGCCTTTTGGATCTCCTCTGAGGTGAATGTTTTGTTCATATCCTCTGCCCATTTTTGGATGGGGTCATTTGCTTTTTTGGTGCTAAGTTTGCTGAGCTCTTTATATATTTTGGTGATTAGTTTCTTGTCTGATGTATGACATGTGAAGATCTTCTCCCATTCTGTGAGGGATCTCTTTGTTTGTTTTATAGTTTCTTTGTCTGTGCAGAAGCTTTTCAATTTGATATAGTCCCATTTGTTTGTTTCTGCTTTAGTCTTCCTTGCAATTAGGTTTGTTTCATCAAAGACGTCCTTGAGGTTTAGGTAGGAAAGTGTTTTACCAATGTTTTCCTCTAAGTATTTGATTGTCTAAAATCCAGGTCTTTGATCCATTTGGAGTTGATTTTTGTTTCTGGTGAGATAAAGTGGTTCAATTTCATTCTTCTGCATGTTACAACCCAGTTTTCCCAGCACCATTTATTGAAGAGAGCCTCCTTCTTCCATTTAATGCTTTGGGCCCCCTTATCAAAGATTAGATATCGATAGGTGTGGGGATTGAGAGGTACTTTTTAAACATTTACATTTTTGCCTCTGGGGCTCTGGTGCTGGCACTACAAATCCACTACACCTGGTGGCCATTTTTTCCATTTTATTTTATTTTATTTAAATTTGACAGGACAGACAGAAATTGAGAGGAGATAGAGAGTGAGAGAGGAGACACCTGCTCCTGAAGCACTGACTCGCCCGCAGGTGGGAAGTGGGGGCTCCTACCCAGGTCCTCGTGCATGATGGTATATGCGCGCCATCACCTAGCCCCTTATTTACATTCATTTTTTATTTTAAAGTTATTACTGAATTAACATCCTACTATGTATCTATAAGTGAACATACAACTCAGCACACCATTACCAAAGTTCCTACCCACCCCTTCACTCTGATAACCACTATCATTTTTACAAAGTCTAAGTTTTGTCACTATATTTTGAAGAAGAGATTTAGTTATCTCTATTCCATATATAATTATATGAGTGACATAATTTTATAGATGGCTTTCACCACTTGTTGCACTTAGCATAATCAAAACTGAATTAAATTTTGTTGCCGTTGCCAGGGCTTCACTGCTTATAGCAGTAAGAATAGAAAAAGGAAAGCACAGAGACAGAGTGACAGAGGGAGAGAAAGGGGAAGACACTTCAGCACTGAAGTTTCTTCCAACACTGTGTGAGCTGGACTCAAACCTGGATTGCTTGTACTACAAAGCAGGCACACTATCTGGGTAGGCTATTGCTGTTCCTCAAAATCAAATTAAAAGAAAAAAAATACTTTATCTATTTTGTAGGAGACAGAGACAGATTTATGAGGGGAGGAGAGAGAGGGAGAGATCAGAGCATATATGTTGTATATGATGCCTGGGGTCAAACCCGGAGCCTCAGACCTGTAAGTCCTGTACTCTACAAATTGTACATTCCCTCTCGCTTGAGAGGCACTTCTGATCTGAGCTTTCAAATATGAGACATTTGTTTGTTTATCCTTTCCAGAATTTATCTGTCAGGATGTGTCATGTGCAAGCTCTGGGGTACACAGTGAAGGGGGTCCTGTCCCCAGCACAGCACCAAGGAAACAGGCCATCATAGAAATCTGTCACTGCATGGGCAGAGGTGAACACAGATGTCGTGGGTGACTCTGAGACACTGTGAGGCCACTTACACCTCAGAGCCCAGGTTGTGGCCCTGTGGCCTAGACTTCAGGCCTGCCCATGTGCCTGAGCTCTGTGACTGAGCATGCTAGAGGGTCTTTTGTTTTATGGGTGTGGGTTGGGGTAGATAGACTAATGGTTATGCAAATAGACTTTCTGCCTGAAGTTCCAAAGTCCCAGGTCCAATCCCCACACCACCATTAGCCAGAGCAGAAAGTGCTCTGGTTAAAAAACCAAACCAAAACAAAACAAAAAACATTTTTATAGGCGTGGAGAGTGAGGGCCAGGGTCCTGGATAAACTGAGTGGAGTAGACTAGAACTAGGGATGTTGCTTCCTGTCCCCTAGCACAGTGCTTTTTCCCAAGCCACACTGAAGTCCTGTACACTAAATATGAAGTCACTGTTCTGCAGAATTCCCTCCTGGCTAGAGCAGCAAAGAGACAAATTGGTCTCCCTTCACAGAGCTTCTCATTTCCTTGACACTGCCTGTGTTCCAACTCCCCTATCACTGCCTTCAGTTTCTAGGGTCCTTCGAGACTGGCTGACTCTTTGCCCCTGGGATCTGCTGGGTTTAAAGAAAGATAAAGCAGACATAAAGGACCCAACATACACCTCACAGATAGCGTACAGGACTTGAGAGCTATTTCACTGGGCAGGGTGCATGACTTGCTATGAGCACCCGCTCTGGTACCGCATGGGAGATGCCATGACACAGAGAAGCTCTGGTGCTATGATGCCTGTCTCTTTCCTTCTTTTCTCTTTTTTTAAATTCTCTTGATAGAGATAGCCAGAAATTGAGAGGAAGGGGCATATAGAAGGAGAGAGATAGAGAAGCACCTTCAGCAATGCTTCACCATTTGTAAAGCTTTCCTCCTGCACATGGGTCAGGGGCTTGAACCCAGGTCCTTGTGCACTGTAACATGTGTGCTCAACCAGGTGTACCACCACCAAGTCCCTCTCTCCTCTTTCTATTCTATGAATGTAAGTGACCTGGGAGCAGGGAAATGACTCATGCTCAAGGACCTGGCTCAGAAGAAAAAGTGAAGCATTTAACTGACTTTAAAGTACACAGGGCAGATAGTGAGTGTCACGAGGGTCTGTGATGTAAGGGCCTTACTCTGACTGCACCCGAGTGCACAGCTTCCTAAGTGTGGGAGGGGAGACGGGGTTAGCAGGCTTGGCTTAACATTTCTAATGGATAAATCACAGATGAATGAGTCCATCCACAGATACTTCAGATGGGGCTATGCTTGTCTGGTGAGAACACACCCACCTGGTCTGTAAAGCATTGTTTCTGACTGAGCCATCTCAGTGATGCAGCGCTGACCTGGGTATCCTCTCGCTCAGGAGCTTCCGCACCCTCAGGGCCAGACCCCCATGCAGCCCCTGCCTTATGTAGGGCTGTCTGATGTCCTGCTGGTCTGCAGGCATGGGGTGATGATGAGCATGGTGGCAATGATGGCAGGTTGAGAGTCCTTCAGTTGGGATGGATGACCTTCAGGTAGCTGTTCTCAGGGACTGTGAATACTCAAATTCCACACTCCGTTTGATAAAGTTGTTAGAACTGGGGACCTACTGATGCAAACAAGCAAACAAACAAACAAAAAGTCATCTTGGGAGAAAGAGCCAGCAGAGGATGCATTCATTGAAGGACTCTGTCCATGCACATTTCAGATACAGTTGATTGACAAGTAGCTTCACAGGAAGCAAAGCTACAGGTGAAATATCTGCTGAGTAGCCCAGAACTGTGTCTGTGTTGCATCTTCCAACCAAGCAGCCAGGGCACTGCTCTCACCCCTTCCTGGAAAGGGGTGAACCTCTGTATGACCACACTCCTTGGTGCCAGGGCACCCTCTGTCTGACCTGCTCCCAGGGGGGTTCTGTGCATGCTCTTGTTAGGGTAAGGAAGATACTAATTACTTTTAAAAGGAATGCTTCAAAGTGCTTTCCACTTGTCCCCAGGCATTCATGCATTAAGCAAGAGACTGCCAGCCTGGAGTAAGCCCAGAGCCAGGTGAAAATTACCTTCTGGAGTTGGGAAACAGATGATGTGGTGAAAGGTGGGCGGCCTTCTGGTAGGACACTGATCTGTTTCCTTGGTGTTGTAGTGGCCAAGGAACGCTCTTAATCCTTGGCAAAGATAGTTCAGATCAGGAGCAAAGGTTTCTGTGTCCTAATGGGAAAGGAAAAAATCCTCTCTCTAGAGAAGTTGTGAAATTTCTGAAGATTCCTTTTGGAATAACATAAGGGGCATAACTTTGCCCCTTATAAATATAGTAAATATAGTTTTATTTTTTTGTATAGTGTTTAACGTTCCCATCATATAAGTACCTATACTCTTATCTCACAATGTTGTTTAAGCATATTGATATTTTATGTATTCCATGCTAAAATATGATTTCTCTACTTTTTTGATGTCACTGGGGTCTTGCACATGTGTGATTTTACCACACCAAGTCAAAGATTTCAGACAGACTGAGAGAGAGAGACAGAGAGTGAGTGAGAGATAGAGAGAGATTACATACTTGTGAGAAATAGCCCAGTTGGTTGTAGCCTTTTCACTGATGTCTATCAATGCAGCCTGACTACAGACCCCTGACTTTTACATGTCTGTGTGACTACAGCCATGCCTTGTTTTTCTTCAAAATTAGCTTAGACTTCCCAGCCCCTTCCTAAATCTCCCATTCCCATTGTAGCCACATTGTAAACTCACATTTCCTGGCCAAAAGCCCCTTCCTCAGTCTGTCTCTCCCAGTCTAGTCACATTGTGCTGGCCAGAATCCCCTTCCTGGCACTTCCTGTCCCACTATAGTCCCCCATCCCCTTTTCCTGAAGTGGTTAGATTGTGAGGCAATTCCCTCTCACCAGAGGGGAAGAGGACAGGTTGTTCCCATGTCCAGTAATGTATAAAAAGGCTCTGCAGATGGCCTTTGGGGTGCTTGCTGGTTTATACCCTTGCACCCATATATATATGTAAAACTTTTGCCTTGCTCATGACTCTAAGTTCTCAGTCCTTGTTTTAAGATATAGAAATAGTGTGTTTTGCACTATTTCCCACAATTGGGGGCTCATCCAGGATCTGTTTTTGAGGCACTCTGGTGATCAGGGCTCCATCGCTTCCCATGAGGAGGCACCCCACTGCCTCTTGTAGCAGCCTCAAAGGATCAGAGGAGCCACCATAAGTTCAAGAGTTGCTAGATCCAACAGGAGAGTCATAAGCAATGTGAGGAACGAACGGGCCCAGGCAAGCACATCCACGGAGACAGGGTAACCTGTGCACAGATGGGGTGAGTAAGTTGCAGGGGCAACTGGAACCCTTGGTGATCAGGTCATTTTGGAGGCTGTCTGATGTGTGTATGAGGTGTAAAGTGAGTGCTGATTCAGAAAAAACTGTGGGTCAGAGCTGGTGAAAGACAAAGCAGGAGGCTTGTGAGCAAAAGGGAAGGTCATACATAAGAACAGCCAGGGAGCCGAAATGGAAAATAATTCCAGTAAATTAAGTCCTTCTAGAGAAAAAAGTATGGATATTGGACCTTTTAAATTAGAGCCTATACCAGCCGAAAGTCCCCTAGGATGTATGTTAAGGAATTGGAAAGAGAAGCAGAAACAGATGGCTAAAATTATGTATTCAGTCTTTAATTCACCCCCATCACCACTAGTCTCTGAGAAGCCATCAGGCCCTAGGAATGAGACAAGATAAAGAGAGAGAGAGAGAGAGAGAGAGAGAGAGAGAGGGAGAGAGAGAGAGAGACAGGAAAGAAAGAAGAGAATAAGTAATAACCTTTGGGGGAAAGATAAGTATTTTAAGTGAAGGAAAGTTGGCCATTTCAAAAAACAGTGGCCTGAGTGGGCACGAGAGCATCAGACTGTCCCTCTCATGACATTCTATGATGATTGAGGGTGTCAGGGGCTCCAGATGTTTCTTGGGTCCTGACAGGAACCCTTAGTAAAGCTTGAGGTGGGACCCACAAGACTCCCTGTCATCTTTCTTGTCGACTCTGGAGCAGCCCTCTTCTCTCCTTGTATCATTCCTTCTGGGCTAAAGCCCAGCCCAAACTGTCTCAATGTTTCTGGGATAAAGGGAGAGGGATTTTTAGCCAGTGTCCTTCAAGAAAACTCTGTCTATTACCAAGGAAGAGAAGCTAAAATTAAATTTTGATTTATCCCAGAAGCAGGGACAAATCTTTTGGGTAGAGACTTAATGGTAAAGCTACAGCTTGGCCTCTATATTAGCCAGAATAAAATTGACAGTGTTCTAAACCTCTTAACTCTGCAGATAGAAGCACAAATAGATCTACAAGTGTGGGCTGCTGAAGGGAATCAAGGACTGCTTCAAATAGAGCCAATAAATCTAAGATGGGCTTCTTAAACCGTGTATGTCCTCTTTTAACACACCCATTCTCCTGGTCCTTAAGACTGATGGGACTTATAGGTTAGTACAAGATCTTGGGGCTATCAGTCAAGTGGTTGTGAGTCAACATCCTGTAGTGCCCAGTCCTTATACTCTGTTAAGGCATTTTCCCCCAGAACATGACTGGTTCTGTGTTCTGGATTTAAAAGATGAATTCTGGTCTTGTCCCCTAGCTGAAGAAAGTAGAGACATCCTTGCCTTTGAATGGGAAAATGTGATTGCAGGGATTGCTACAGGAGGCTAAATAAGATAACCTTTAAATTTATTTTCTTTAAAAATTCAAACAGAGCCTGTTAAAATAGGTATCACACACCTAGGGTGTGTCTAGATCTTGAATGAGTGTGACAAATGGCAGAAAGGTTATTATTGATATGTAAAGTTTTCAAATACCATCTCAATTAAAGAGGTAGAACTGGCCTGGGTGAGAGAGAGACAGCACAATGGTAATGCTAATGATTTTTTTATTGGTTATGCTAATGATGCCAGAGGCTTTTACTCTGTTTCCTCTTTATATCTTTCTGCATTTAAAAATATCTGGTTTGTTTTTAAGACACTGTCAGAGATTTGTATTTGATAAATTAAGTTGGTATGTGTGTTTCTGGTCTGATAAAATATTTGATGTTTGCCAAATCTTGATTTAGCAAAATTATTTAATCTAAAATTGTTATTTTAAGATGATGTAAAAGTTTATTTTGAACATTTAAGCTATGAGGTTTATTTTAGCCTTTTATGTTGCCATATCAGAGTTTTAAAGTGTAAAATCTATTAGTAGAGTTTGATATCCACCCTTATTCATAGCCACTCCAAGGTTGTGATAGCTTTGTGATGAGTAAAGATCCTACCAGCAAACTAAGTTTTAATATTGTGCTTAAATTGTTTAAGCAGTTTTAAAAATCATACTAGAGAAATGGTAATCATTTTATGTCAATATATTGGGTATTGACTTTATATAGTATACTGGTATACCTGTTTGTTAAAAAGGCCTTCTAAAATTATATAAAGATATAATTATATAAAGATATATAAGCCAATTCTAGTCATTGGATTATCAATTTTAGTGAACTCTTAATTTGGTTTTGTGTATGTCACAGTTTGTGAACTACCTAGGAATATCTAATAGCAATAATAATAACACAGATGCACAAGAATAACCAGAAAATATTGAAAATAAATCTAGAAATGAGCAGGTATTTCTATATCAGAAGCCAACATGGAAGAAGTTATAGAACTTAACAATGGTGGGATGGCACAAAGAGTTAAGAGAAGAACATATGAATCCAGCATGTAATATAAGTGGTATTCCAATGAATGGAGTGAGGATGTTTATCTTTTTTTTTTAGATAGAGGGTGAGAGACAGAAAGGAAAGGAGAGAAGAAGAGACATTATAGCATCATTCCACTGTTTATGAAACTTCCCTTAGCATGGTTCTCCTTTATCATGACCAGACCTTTAAGCCTGGGTCCTGGAGCATGATAGGGCATGCTCTACCCAGTGAGCTATCTTCCAACTCCAAGGATGTTAATCTTTTTGTAGCACAAAAACACAAAGAATACAGTAACAACTGTTTCAGTTCTCAAAAATCAGTTACCCTGGGAGTTGTGAGGTAGCGCAGTGGGTTAAGCACACGGACCAGCATAAGGATCCTGGTTCGAGCCCCCAGCTCCCCACCTGCAGGGGAATCGCTTCACAGGCAGTGAAGCAGGTCTGTAGGTGTCTGTCTTTCTCTCTCCCTCTCTGTCTTCCCCTCCTCTCTCCATTTCTCTCTGTCCTATCTAACAATGACGACAACAATAATAATTACAACAACAGTAAAAACAAGGGCAAAAGGGAAAATAAATAAAATTAAATTTAAAAAAAATCAGTCACCCTTAATATTTTGTCTTTGTTCTAGATTTCTAACAAAGTGTTCTTTGTTTCAATGTTTCTGTAGAAGAAGGAGAGTTACGAGCTTTTCAGTCTGCTGTTTTGCTATGGTTTCCTGCACCACGTTAATTACATTGAATCCAGGCAAAAACACATCCTTGGCAACATACATTTTTATTGATTTATTTTGCTATACCCTTTCTCTATAATTTTCCTGCTCAGTTGCTTTCTTTTCACTATTTACCATGGTTATATATAATAATATGCTAAGTGATATTAGATTACAGTACCAGATAATCACTTATCTGGAAGTTCTGAGGAGGAACCATTGTGTAAGCCCATCCACATTGCTGGAGGAACAGTTAAAGGTGAACTCAGCAGGATGCTGATACAACAGAATCCAGAGACAGCCTTCCTGTATCTAATATCAAATCTCAGAAAATTCCTCTTGCTGTGTGGGAGCCTGGGTACCAGGATAGTAATTATCATTCATGACAAAAACAGGACTGATGTGGCTAAAAGACATAAAAGTTAAATAAATAGCTTTGGACAATATTCTGAGTTTATGTTACCCATTGATGGGAGACAAACACAACAGAGGTGGGAAAGTCTCTGTAAGCACCAAAAACATAGTTTCATCTATTCATAAGCATTTCTGAAGGCAAGAGAGTGAGAACTTCTTTTCTTGTTTTGCCTTCACACTTTAAGAAATCAACTACCAAGTTCTGTGGCTGAGATGGTTAATCTGTAACTTGGCCAGCATAACTTTCTAACAATTCTCAGTCATGCAAATGCTTGCCTCTGCACCCAGGCACACACACCATTGTGCATTTGCATCATTTCTTTGGCACACATTTCTGAGTGTACTTGTACTTAAGGAGTATGTATGCTATAATTTCTTTTGATATAACCTATTAAGTTAATTGCTTGATCATAAAGTAAGTTATAAGTCAAATTCATTAATCTTATTCACTTGTCAAGGTTCCTTTGCTTTGACTGGACAAACAGTTCACTAGCTTAAGAATTAAGAATAAATCCTGGAGAAGGTGGTAGGATAATCCCAGCATGACTAGTGCATTCCTAGCTAGTAGGAGCTATAAAAAGCAGTGCATTCAAAGATGGTGGACCAGATACTGTCACTCTCTGAAATGCAAAGAACTGAGTTTCAGGACACCTATATACTGTACTTTTTTTTTTTTTTTTGGTTTGGCACCTAAATTATTATTATTATTACTTTATTGGGGGTTAATTATTTCCATTACAGTTGTTGGCACTTAGGCACAATTTCTCATCTCCCTATGACAGGTGTCTGCAGAACACTCTCACCCCCAACATAAGTCTTTTCCACCACCATGCACCAGGACACCAAACTCTCCATATTCTCTTCCCCTTCTTCCCCAGAGTCATTTGCTTTGGTGTAGTACACCCTGCCCAGTCCAACTTTCACTTAGTGTTTTCCCTTTCTTCCTGTGATTCTTAAGTTTCACCTATAAGTGAGACCACCTGGTATTTGTTCTTCTACTTTTGGCTATCTTACTTGATACAATACCTTAAACTCACATTGAAGATGAAGCTGTAACTCTTTGAAGGAGGGGAGTGGGGTGCATAGAGACTGAGAGGAAATTCTGTTCAGGAGCAAAGATCTGTAAGAAGAAAATGCTCAGAACAACTGATGACAAATCAAGACTATACTAAACCATGTACTATATATTGCAAAGCTTCTTTATTTGTCAGGTATAAGAGAGCAAATCAGGGATGAAACACTGCAGAGGCATGGAGACTGGGGGTTTCATAATTACTGCAAAAGAAAGCCAAACACTTGTCAAGTAGGGTCTCCTGAGGTGTTTATGCAAGGGATGCTGGTCTTCTCTTGAATGGAACTAAAAGAGAGTTTCATTGTGAGAATTGATAAGGTACTTTTGTTTCTTTAGTGGTTAGCCTTAGATAAGAATAATCAGGCTCAACCTGACGCCATTGTCTGGCTACAGAAGAAGGGAAAACTCTAGAAGAAGAAGAATGGGGCAAGAAAGTAACATTCCAGAGCCCAGTTTTGGTTGTACTATTAGGTAAAAAAGAAGCTGACCTCTGACAGTTAGCCATGGAGTCTCAGCAAGATCACACAAGCACTGAGGGGAAGGAGAGCACTCAGCAAGTTTAGTGCCTCTTCAGAGAGTGAGAGCAAAGGGGGGCAGGAGAGGAGAAGCATCCTGAGAGAGAAAGAGGAAATGGAGGCAGCCCTGAGGAAGTGTGGGATCAAGAGCCAATGGCAGGACTTCAGTTCTTGTTGCTCCTTCTGCTGGAGGAGGAAGAAGTGGTGGAGCCACTGCCCCCAGAGGAGCTGAAGCCACCGCCGAGGCCTCTGCCGCTGCCAGAGCTGAAGCCTCCTCCAAGGCTGTGGCCGCTGCCATAGGAGTAGCCGCTGCCTCCACCCAGGCCTGAGGAGCCACCAATGGTGCTGGCACCACCATAGCCATCAGAGACAGTGGACTGCATGACAGCTGTAGAGTAAAGGGACAACACAAAAGACAGGTGAGCCCACATACAAGCCTGACCCAGCAGGGATCTCAGGGCAGGGTGCAAGCCCAGCACAGGTACTTACAGATGTTGACTTGTCCCACTCCTTCTCCATTCAGCCTAGGAGAGAGGACACAAGGGGCTGAGACTCACAGACCACCACTGTCCCCACAGGAAGCCTACAGGTGGGAGGCCCTGGGAAAGCTGCCCTCAGATGTTTCTCTGAGAACAGCATTTCAGTCTCGAGGGGCAGGTGCCTGACTTAGTGCCCCTTGGCTGGCCCTCATGGAATTGTGCCCAGCTCTTTGGAGACATGGAGGCACCCACCTGCTCTCCTCTCCTTCCAGCAGCTTCCTGTAGGTGGCAATCTCCACGTCCAGGGCCAGCTTCACATTCATGAGCTCCTGGTACTCCCTTAGCAGCCTGGCCACATCCTGCTTGGCCTTCTGCAGGGCGTCCTCCAGATCGGCTAGCTTGCCTTTGGCATCCTTGATGGCCAACTCCCCGCGCTGCTCAGCATCAGCAATGGCGGACTGCAGGCTGGCGCACTGAGGGAAGGCAGAGAGGCCCAGTGAGCAGGCCTGTCCTTCTCACAGGAGAATAACAGAGGTGCTTCTGGCTCAGTTCCCAGGGAGGGAAGATACTCAAACAGATACTTTATTCAGAAAAAGTTCTGTCTCTACTCAGTCTTTGAATTATTAGACTTGAGCACATGATATACAAAGTTTCCATCACAATGGTATCTAGTGTTGAGATTCTATGCGCCTTTGTTGTCAACCCCCCCATGAGCACATAGGTGGTGACTGATAAAGGCACTTTAGCAGACATGACACCTGCTGAGAATGGGAAAAAAAGGCTGTTGACTAGTTTTGACTGTTGAACATTTATGATACTAAACCTACATATATTCAGAGAGGTGCTGTATTCTACACCAGATGTTGACATTCATTAATTATCTAGGCCCTCCTCTTATCTAGCCAAGCTTGTATT
Source organism: Erinaceus europaeus (assembly GCF_950295315.1). NCBI lineage: Eukaryota > Metazoa > Chordata > Mammalia > Eulipotyphla > Erinaceidae > Erinaceus > Erinaceus europaeus. The sequence continues at coordinate 112,484,922 of NC_080168.1, read as the reverse complement.
TATATTTCCATATCAATCATTTTTCTAATCTCAACTCTTTTTAGGTCTCTAACCAATATTTGCATATATACGGTCAGTTGAAATTGGTTCTATCATGGCTTTGTGTCACACTTTGGAGTAAGACCAGCCCACTTAACCTGTAGCAACCTATTCTGGGGACAATCCAAGTCTCTTCCCTTGTAGCTACTCTTACAGTGCCATGAAATGTACCACTTTCAATTCATGAAATGAAACGGTGGCTGATGGGCACAGAGTGGCCAGCAAGGAAGTGATGCTGTTCTCTCCACAGCGGGGCCATACCTGCTTCTTGACGTGGTCAATCTCAGACCTCAGCCTCTGGATCATGTGGCTGAGCTCAGAAATCTCCTGCTTGGTGTTGCGCAGGTCATCTGCGAGTCTGCTTGCTGAGACCTGCAGCTCCTCATACTGTGGTCCAGAGGGAGAAGGTGTCAGTGGGCCCCCAAGCCAGCAGAGATAAACACAATGTCAGGGGTCTCACACATTTGAACCCACAGCTTTCGCACAGGGGATTTTATATTCAATTGATGCTCTACACAATGGACACTGGTCAGATACCTTCTTGTTTGTGACTAACTAGGTCCCATACATGCCAGTGTTCTGTAGTACTAACAGGACTTTGAGAGTAGTTCACGGTGAGGCTTAAGGCCCACATCTGTGCACAAATTGCTTCTGCATTTCTTTCTCCCCCCATTCTTCTTTCATTCTTTTCTCCCTTTCTTTCTTTCTTTCTTTTTTTTTTTTTGCCATGGACAAAAATTACAAAATGTTCATGCTATTATAATGGGTGTCCATGTGCAAAATGTGCCCATCATTCTAGCTGTGATTTTCCCAAGTGATTTCTTTAGCTTTGCTGTCTTTTGATAGGGAGGTCGAGGGGGGCAGAGATACCTCAGCATCTGCTGGCTGACTACTCACCTTGGTCTGGTACCAGGATTCAGCCTCAGCCCGGCTCTTCTGGTCAATCTCCTCATACTGGGCCTTGACCTCGGCAATGATGCTGTCCAGGTCCAGAGAGCGGTTGTTGTCCATGGACAGAACCACGAAGGTGTCTGAGATGTGAGTTTGCATCTGGGACAGTTCCTACACAACAGAAGCACATCAGATCACTTTTGCCTGCCTGTCTACCCCAGAAGGTAGAGGCTAACTGTGTGACAGCCAAACTCAGGGCCTCCCCTGCTTGGAGACCCTCACTAGAAAAAACAACTCTAGGGATAGGAGGAGCCTCCCAAATGCTTACTGCTTCATAGAGGGTCCTCAGGAAGTTGATCTCATCTGTGAGAGAATCAGCCTTGGCTTGGAGTTCAACCTTATTCATGTAGGCAGCATCCACGTCCTGGGGAATTAGCCACAACCAAGAGTCAGCTGGAGCCTCCTTCCAGGCACCCACCCACCTCTGAGTGTCCCTCCCCAGGATCCTCTGGGACGTGGACAGGGACCCAGTCCTCTCCTTCTGCACTGACACATGCACCCCTGATCTCTACCAGCTCACCTTCTTTAGAGTCACAAATTCATTCTCTGCTGCTGTGCGCTTGTTGATTTCATCTTCATATCTACAGTGAGAAAAGGGAAAAAGATAATTGAGGGAGAGACTGACATGCCACAGAAAGCACACCCATAGCCTGACCCACTGCCAAATGGAAATATCACTGTAGAGTCTTCCTGTCAGTGAGCCTGACTGCTGGTCTTGGGGTCCTTCCATGTGTCCCCCTTCACCCTCCCATCAACCCACAAGCTCTTCTGGGGCTTCATCCTTGGGGTGGGTCAGGATGATGACTGTGGGTGCCAGAGAATTTTCTTGGATCTAGAATCCTAAGATTCTCTGCACACGGTCATCCAAAAGATGTGAAGTTGTCCTTGAAGACGCAGAGCCTCTTTCCATCCTCCACTCACTTGTTCTTGTAGTCCTCCACTGTGCTCTGCATGCTTCTGAGCTCTGAGTCCAGGTGGCCTCTGTCCCCAAGGATACTGTCCAGCTGTCTCCTGAGGTTGTTGATGTACTGCTCAAACAGGGGCTCCAAGCTCTGGGTCACTGTCCTGGTGCCTTGCCCTTGGAGCAGGGCCCACTTCATGGCCAGGATGTTGTTCTGCTGTTCCAGCAGTCGCACCTGGAGAAGTCAAGGTGGTTTTTTGTAACATACAGGAAGGAGATGTGTGTTTTCAGTTCAACAGTCACCCTGCTTGTCTTGGTGCTTGATTTTTTAGAGTCTGTGCAGAGACTCAGTCTAACATCTAGTCCTCATACCATAAGGAACATTTGTCACCATGAAAACTGTCCCAGGGAGCTGAGATATAATTATCCCTTTTAATTTGGAGACTATTTTAACATTCAGTCTTACTTTTTTGAGTAGTCTTATTTCCATATTTTAATACAGCATTTCTAGGAATGTCCCATGAGGCATTTTTCTTTTAATTATTTAAGACTTAGTTAACAAGATATTTATATTTAAAACCTAGTAATCAAATGTGAATGCAGTCCTGAGTGGATTATGATTTGACTTGTCATTTGAAGCACAAGTCTGCTCTGAAACACCTTCCTTTTATGGTCCTGACTTGGACACACAGATTTCTATGGCTGTCAGTTTCTCAATTTTTCTTCCGCTGCATCCAGGATATCCTCTTTTTTTATTCATTTTCCCCACTTACCTGGAGTTTTACAACATTTTTCTTAGGAATTTTCTTCTCTTCACTCACATTCTTGATAAGTAAATCTGAACTATGTACACTTGTTTTTTCTAGGGGCTAATAGAAAGTTTACAGTTCCTCCTAGTCAGCATGACAGCAGTCAAGAGATTCAGCAGGACTAAAGCATCACCTTCCCTGCTGTCTGGGTCAGCATGGAGTCCCCTGTCAGCCATGGGGAGCTGATCTTAGTGACCTGTCTCTGTCCCTGAGCTGTCCTGGTGCCACAGCCCTTGGTGTTCAGGCTAGGGCTCTGAGCAGCCAGTGGAGGGCAGGTACCCAACTCACCTTGTTGATGAAGGAGGCAAACTTGTTGTTGAGGGTCTTGATCTGCTCTCGCTCCTCGGTCCTCACCCGCTGGATGGTGGGGTCGATTTGCAGGTTCAGAGGAGTGAGCAGGTTCTGGTTGACGGTGACCTCCTGGATGCCTCCAGGGGGGCAGACAGGGAAGCCAGACCCCCCAAAGCCAGCACCCCCACCGAAGCCAAAGCCACTGCCAGCTCTAGCGCCAAAGCCAAATCCACTCCCGGCACCACCTCCAAAGCCATAGCCACCTCCAACTCTGCTGCCATATCCACTGCTCAGGCCGCAGCTGCCCCCTCCAATGGAGATTCTCTTGGTGCCTCCTAGGTTATAAAGGCTGCGGCTGCCAAAGCCAGCTCCTCCATACACTCCACCAGCACCCCCAGTGCCTCTGGAGCGGGACACAGAGACATAGCTGAATCCAGAGCGGCTGCCCCCAGGAGCCCGGGCTGAGCTGGCACTGAAGCCTCGTTGGTTGCTGCTCTGGGTCCTCATGGTGGATCTGATGGACATGCTGCTGAAGTAAAGGAGCTGAGAAGGCAGGAGAGGCTGGAATAGGGCTGAGAGAGGAGATGTGTGAGCTGGGCTCCTGATGGCCCTTTATATATGGTGAGACTGGGCTGGGCTTGGACTGGCAGGTGAGCTTGCAGAGAGGAAGGGCTGGTCTTTGTAAACAGTGAGGTCACATATGGATTATTAGAAACGTTATGGAATAGGGAATTCTCACTGCATTTCCAGTATCAGGGAAAAAATTCTCCTGCCTTCCAGCTTTCCATGATTTTGTGTCAGTAAGTTTAATCTTAACTCATTCAGCTAGGACTTAGTCACTGTCCCTTACAAAAATTCCATCAGGTTCCATCAGGTTCCACCTGGTTGAGTGACATGTTACAGTGGGAAAGAACCTGGGTTCAAGCCCCTGGCCCCCACCCACAGGGGGATACCTTTGCGAGTGGTAAAGTAGGGCTGCAGGTGTCTCTCTGTCTATCTCTTCCTTCCCTCTTGATTTCTGTCTGTTTCTATCCAATAAGTAAAGATAATAAAAAATTTTTTTTAAAGTTCCATCAGAATTATGCCATATGGGAATTTGCTCAATTCCCTTCTCTCTAGTTGGTTTTTTACCAAGCATTGTCAGTGGAGGCCAGAGGTGATCTGTGTATGCCTGAAATGAAATATAACCATCCTTTCTCAATGATGAGAAAATGTGACTTTTTTTCCCTTTTATGGAAAATTTCACATAAGTATAGTAGTAGAATAACAACCTAGTCACGCATCTGTACCTTCACCCAAACTTTATTTCTTGGGCAGCCTTATTTCTTTCATATTGCTACATATTTACCCAACCAACCCTAAGTTATCTGAATCCCAAGTCCAGAAGACATGTGAGGTCATTATTAACTACTTCTTCTATACCACGGTTTTATCTGATAAATGTATGTATTCACTAACATCAATGAATATCCATTTAATTGTGAAATACTCATTTCAGTGTTTCTTTATTCTGTTTCATATGTGAAATCAATCAGGATGCATATATGCGTCATACATACTGTAGCTCATTGTCAGTGTTTCACTGCAACAGGGAGAATATTTTAGGTAGAAGGAAAGAGAGAGCCAGAGAGGTAGAGGGCAGCAAGACACCACCGCAACAAAGCTTTCTCCAATGCAATGGAGACCATGTTTGAAACTGGGTCTCACACACACACACACACACACACACACACACACACACACACACACACACACACGGTAGAGCAGATGCACTATCCAGGTGCACTGTTTCACTAGTTCTGAGTGCTATCCTTTAAATAATATGTCCTCTCAATAATTCAAACTTTCTCTTTTTTTCTTTATGGTTTGTTAAAACTTCAGTTCTTTGTCTTGCTGTTTTTCAGTCTTTGTGTTTTCTAACTTCATCCCATCCTCTCTCACATATCAGGTTGCTCTGTCCTTCCTGTGTCCTGGGAGTCGCTGTAGAAGCTGAGGTATAATGAACTCTGGCTAAGCTTCCCTGCTGTAGCTGTAGTGGGATGTGCATGTAAACAGTAGATCTTTCTGTTACACACGTCTTTATTTATGAAGATAGTGCATAATTAAGACTTTTTTAATGTCCAGACTACATGTTCAAGGCCTTTCCCAGCCATCCCAGAGTCTACAGGTGTGTGTATCCATATGGTAACTAGTGTGTGTGTGTGTGTGTGTGTGTGTGTGTGTGTGTGTGTGTGTGTGTGTAAAGGACAATGAGAGGGAGATGGGGCCGGGGAGCTAGAGGTGAGAGGTGTGCAAAGAACAAGCTCACATTATTGAAAAGTCTATAAATAAATGGATGAATTTTATATTATGGCATATGTGGGCTTCTATGTAAAGTGTATGACACACAGACATGCTTTATAACGACACTTGTGTTGTATGTCTACTTTGTCTTATATAAATGTTTGCTCTTGACACTCGCAGTACTCCTGATGCATGTTTATCTTACTTTTCGTCATCTCTATCTGCATGTCGAATTTTGATCACTCAGCAGTATCTTTTCCTCTTTGTATTGTTTTCAATTTGAACTTCATCTGTATTGTGGCTTCCCCACCTCCTCCTCCTCATCTGAGGTCTACAGGATAATTCTTTAGCTTTGATCATCTTTCTTGGTTATCTTCTCATTCTCTTAATTTTCTACAGTGCATTTCTAGGCAAAGTTTTGGATACCATGTCACTTTTTTTGACTTTTTTCTAGGGAATGCTTTATGTATGTGTGTCTTCCTATCCCTCGCACTTTAATGTGGAGAACCTTTTGTGGTGCCTGTGATTGTTCCTTTTTCACTGATGTACCGTAAAGGAAGATAGTTGTTTCTGGACCTGCCACTTCCAGGAAATGTTCTGAAGGGAGGGACCTAGACCACATCCAGAGGAATAGGAATTCTTATCATAACATATGCACCCAACCAGGTGTGCCACCACCCAGCCCTCAGGAATTCTCATTGTGAAGTGGAGTATGTATATACTTCTCTGTACATAGTATGTACATACTTCTCAGTCAAAACAACAAAGGTCACTGAAAAATGGTTCAAATTCTGTCTTTTCATTTTCTTTGCTTCAGTGACTAAACTCTGCCAACAGACAAATGTAACCCTGCTTTCGTCTCACTCCCAGTTCCTTTTTTTCTTTTCTGTTCCTGATTTTTTTTTAAATTTCATTATTGGGGAATTAATGTTTTACATTTGACAGTAAATATAATAGTTTGTACATGCATAACATTTCCCAGTTTTCCATATAACAATACAAACCCCACTAGGTCCTCTGTCATCCCTTTTGGGCCTGTATTATTCCCCCCAACCAGCCCAGAGTCTTTTACTTTGATGAGATACACCAATTCCAGTTCAGGTTCTACTTATGCTTTCTCTTCTGATCTTGTTTTTCAACTTCTGCCTGAGAGTGAGATAATCCCCTATTCATCCTTCTGTCTCTGACTTATTTCACTTAACATGAATTTTTCAAGATCCATCCAAGATCAGCTGAAAATGGTGAAGTCATCATTTTTAATAGCTGAGTAGTAGTCCATTGCGGATATATACCACAACTCGCTCAGCCACTCATCTGTTGTTGGGCACCTGGGCTGCTTCCAGGTTTTGGATATTACAAATTGTGCTGCCAAGAACATATGTGTTACACAGATCTTTGTGGATGGGTGTGTTGGGTTCCTGAGGATATAGCCCCAAGAGAGGAATTGCAGGATCATAGGATAGGTCCATTTCTAGCCTTCTCAGAATTCTCCAGACTGCTCTCCACAGGGGTTGAACCAATTTACATTCCTACCAGCAGTGAAGGAGGGTTCCTTTGACCCCACACCCTCTTCAGCATTTGCTGCTGTTACCTTTCCAATGTATGTCATTCTCACAGGGGTGAAGTGGTATCTCATTGTTGTCTTTATTTGCATTTGTCTGATAGTCAAAGACTTGGAGCATTTTTTCATTTGTTTCTTCTGTGGTGAATATTCTGTCCATGTCCTCCCTCCATTTTTGGATGGGGTTGTTGTCTTGTTGTTGAGTTTGGCAAGCTCTTTATATATTTTGGTTATTATACTCTTGTCTGATGTACAGGATGTAAAGATCTTCTCCCATTCTGTGAGGGGTCTCTTAGTTTGGGTAGTGGTTTCTTTTGCTGTACAGAAGCTTTCTAATTTGATGTAGTCCCATAGGTTTATACTTGCCTTAGTCTTCTTTGTAATTGGATTTGTTTCACTGAAGATGCCTTTAAAAGTTATGCAGAAAAGAGTTCTGCCAATATTTTCCTCTAAGTATCTGATAGTTTTTGGTCTAACATCCAAGTCCTTGATCCACTTGGAATTTACTTTTGTGTTTGGTGAAATATAGTGGCTCAGTTTCATTCTTCTGCAGGTTTCAACCCATTTTTTCCAACACCATTTGCTGAAGAGACTTTGCTTTCCCCATTTAATACTCTGGGCACCTTTGTCAAAGATTAGGTGTCCATAGGTGTGGGGGCTTACTTTTGGGCTCTCAGTTCTATTCCACTGGTCAGTGTGTCTACTCATGTTCCAGTACCAAGCAGTTTTGATGACAATGGCCCTATAATACAATTTGAAATCTGGGAGTGTGATGCCTCCATCCAGTTCTATTCTTTCTTCTCAAGATTCTTTTGGCAATTTTAGGTCTTTTCTGGTTTCAGATAAACATTTGTAGCATTTGTTCTATTCTCCTAAAAAATGTGTTTGGGATCTTGATAGGTACAGCATTAAATTTATATATGGCTCTGGGTAGTATATTCATTTTGATGATGTTAATTCTTCCAACCATGAATGTGGGATATCTTTCCACTTCGTTGTGTCTTTTTCAATTTCTTTGAGTAGTGACTCATACTTTTCAGTATACAAGTCTTTCACTTCTTTGGTTAGGTTTACTTCTAGATATTTTATTGTTTTTGTTGCTATAGTAAAATGAATTGATTTCTGGATTTCACCATCTTCTAACAGTGTTTTCATAAAGGAATGCCACTGACTTTTGAATGTTAATTTTGTAGCCTGACACCTTACTTTATTGCCTGATGATTTCCAAAATCTTCTTGTTGGATTCCTTAGGTTTTCCTATGTATACTATCATGCTATCTGCAAATAGGAAGAGTGTGACTTCTTCTCTTCCAATCTGCATCCCTTTAATTCCTTGCTCCTGCTTAATTGCTATGGCAAGAACTTCCAACACTATGTTGAATAGTAATGGTGATAGTGGGCAGCCCTGTCTAGTACCTAATGTGAGGGGAAATGCTTCCAGTTTTTCACCATTAAGTATGATGTTGGCTGTAGGTTTGCTATATATAGACTCTACTATCTTCAGGAATTTTCCATCTATTCCCATTTGTTATAGAGTTTTTATCATAAAGGGATGTTGTATTTTGACAAGGCTTTCTTTGCATCTATTGATATGACCATGTGGTTTTCGGTCTTGCTTTTATTGATATGGTGGATCATGTTGATTGATTTACATATATTAAACCAACCTTGCATCCCTGGGATAACCCCCACTTGGTCATGATGAACAATCTTTTGAATATACTGCTGTGTCGGGTTGGCTAGAATTTTGTTCAATATTTTAGCATCTATGTTCATTTGAGATATTTGTCTGTAGTTTTCTTTTTTAGTTGTGTCCCTGTCTGCTTTTTGTATCAAAGTGATGTTGGCTTCATAGAAGCTGGAAGGGAGTATTCCAGTGTCTTTAATCTTCTGGAAGACTTTTAAAACTAGAGATATTAACTCTTCCTTAAAGGTTTTGTAGAATTCATTTGTCAAACCATCTGCTCCAGGACTTTTATTCTTTTTTTTTTTTTTTTTAGGACTTTTATTCTTGGAAAGGTTTTGGTAACTGTTTCAACTTTGTTAGCTGTGATGTGCCTGTTCATATTATCTAGTTCCTCTTTGTTTACTTTTGGAAGTTCATATGTATCTAGGAAATCGTCCCTTTCTTCCAGGTTCTCTAGCTTGGTGGCATTAGTTGTCCATAGAAGCCTCGCATGATATGTTGAATTTCTGCAGTGTCTGTTATGATATTTCCTCTTTCATTTATGATCCAATTTATTTGGGTCTTCTCTCTTTTTTGTTTTGTGAGTCTGGCTAAAGATTTGTCAAGTTTGTTCACTCTTTTGAAGAATCAACATTTACTTTGGTTGATGTACTGTATGGTTTTCTTATTTTCAATGTTATTAATTTCTGCCCTAACTCTAGTTACTTCTGTCATACTTATTGCTTTAGGGTTTCTTTGTTCTTCTTCTAGGTCTTTAAGATGTACAGTCAGTCTGTTTATTTGTGCTTTTTCTTGTTTCCTAATGTGTGCCTGTATGGCTATGCACTTCCCTGTCAGTACTGCCTTAGCTATGTCCCAAATATTTTGATAGCTTGTGTATTCATTTTTATTGAACTCTCAAAACATTTTGATTTCTTCTTTTATTTCCTGTTTGACCCAGTAGTTGTTAAGTAGTGTACTGTTGAGCTTCCACAGTTTGGGACTATTACTAATCTTTGGTTGATTGTTAAATGTTAGTTTAATTTCACTGTGGTCTGAGAAGATGCTTGGGATTATTTCAATGCTCTTGAATTTGTTGATGCTGTCTTTGTGGCCTAACATATGGTCTGTCCTTGAGAATAACCCATGAAGACTTGAGTAGAATGTGTATTCCATTTTCTTGGGATGAATAACTCTGAAAATGTTTAATAATTCTAGTTTGTCTATCTCCTCATTTAGCTCCCTCATTTCTTTATTGATTTTCTGCCTGGATGATCTGTCAAGTTGAGAGAGAGGGGTGTTGAAGTCCCCTGCTATGACGGTGTTGCTGTTAATATATTGCTGTAGCTCTTTCAGTAGTTATTTGATGTATTTAGATGGCTTCTCATTGGATGCATAGATGTTAATAATTGTTAAGTCCTCTTGATTGATTGATCCTCTAAACATTAAGTACTGTCCATCCTTACCTTTTAAAATTTTATTTATTTTAAAGTCTATTGTGTCAGACATGAAAATAGCTATTCTTGCCCTTTTTGTGGGCCATTGGCTTGTATGATAGTTTTCCATCCTTTCACTTTGAGTCTGTGTTTGTCTTTTTGAGTTAGATGAGTTTCCTATAGACAGCATATTGTTAGGTTGTGTTTTCTGATCCATCTTCCTACTCTGTGCCTTTTAATAGGTGAATTCAGGCCATTGACCTTTACTGATATCAATGATTGAAGATATTTTAACACTGTTCTTGTAGACTTTTAGAGTGTTCTGATATATGACATGTTTGTGGTGGTAGACTGTTTATAGGAGACCTTTCAGAATTTCTTTTATGGCAGGCTTGGTGATAGTTGATTCTTTCAACTGTTGCTTGTCTGAGAAGGTTTTTATGCCTCAATCTAGTCTGAATGACAGTCTGACAGGATACAGTAGTCTTGGTCCAAAGCCTTTCTCATTGAGCACTCAATAGATATCTTGCCATTCTCTTCTGGCCTGTAGTGTTTGTGTGGAAAAGCCTGCTGCTAATCTTATGGGTTTTCCTCTGTAGGTAACTCTTTGTTTTTCTCTTGCAGCCTTCAGGATCCTTTCTTTATCCTTATTTATTCCCATTCTAGATATGATGTGTCTTGGTGTCTTCAAGTCTGGGTTAATTTTTTTGGGGGACCCTCTGGGCTTCTTGAGCCTCCATGTCTGTTATGTTGTCTAGACTAGAGAAGTTCTCAGCTATTATGTCCTGAAGAATGCTTTCTTCCCCTCCCTCTCTTTCTTCCTCTGGTAAGCCACTAATGTATATATTATTTCTTTTGAAGTTATCCCATAGGTCTCTGTTGTTGCTTTCAGTATCTCTCAATCTCTTTTTGAGATCTCTTACTTATTTTTTAGTTTTCTCTAATTCATCCTGGATCTTGCTAATTCTGGATTCAGCCTCATTTATTCTATTCTCTCTCCCCTCTACTGTTTTCTGGAGTTCATCTGTTTTGTTACCCTGTTCTGATACTGTTTTAGCTTGTTCAGCTAGTTATGTTCTTAGCTCAGCTATTTCAGCTCTCTGCTCTCTAATAACCTTGAGATAATTAGTGTTCTCTTCCAGAGTCTCATTTGTTGTTTCTGCATTTCTGGTGACAATTCTTTCAAACTCTTTACTCACTCCTGTGACTATTTCCTTAACTAGTGTTTTAATGTTGACATCATTATTTTGTAGTTCAACCTTTGGGGGGCTTTTAGCTTTACTCATTCATTAATGAGTAAAGTTCATTTCTCCAGTATTTCTTCTTGTTGGTTTAAGCATTCTATATAGTATGTTATGAGGTGCTTCTCTCAGTACTTTTCAAATTACTGATCACTCTTGCCTGGATTGACTTATGTCTAAGTAAGGTAATTAAAGGGTTCACAGTTGTGGAAATTCATAGTTGTTTCAATATTATTTTAATCTCTGAGTTGGACCTCAGTGGTTTAAAAGCCTCTTTTGTTCTTTTTCTTCCCTGTAGGCTATGGGAGCCTGAGGCTTTTAAACTATAAGTAGGCTTCTTAGCTTAATCACTGACTCCTGACCAAGAGATAAAGCAGGGAGGGACAGAGATAATCCAGTAGCTATGCAAAGAGACCCTTGCAGCCCCACCGATAGGCCACTGAGGTATAGATCTTCTCTTGAGTTTCCTGGTTAGTTCTCTGTCCTCTGGTGTCAGCACAGGGCCTCCCTCTGCTGCTCCAGCTTCTGAAGGCAATAGCAATTGAGATTCACAGTAGCATTTGGTGAGTCTAAGGTCAGTCCTCTCCTCCCTTCAGCTACCTTTTTGCTGGTGAAACAGACTGGAGGTGGTGTCTCAACTGGTAAACTGCCAGAGTGTTACCAGCCACTTAATCTGTCCCTAAGCTCCTCTCTGTCCACGAGCCATATGTATTTGCACTCACCCGTGATTTGGTGTGTTTCTGAAGTCATTCTATTCCTGTCTTGTTGCGATCCCAGATGATCTCCTTTGGTATTCCTAGTTGACCCTGGAGAGCAGAGGAGAGAAACACAGCTGCTGCTGCTCTGCTGCTCCGCCTCCAGATCTTCCCCCAGTTAAAGCCATTTTTTTTTATTTGTGATTACTTGTTTGAGTCCACATCTACCACAAAAGATTTGTATCCCTACATTGTGAAGATAAACAACATAGTTCCCATAAAGTCTTTGAGACTGTTTACTGTACTTCTGTTTTTTTCTTTCTTTTTTTTTTTTTCTTCACTTTTCTTCATAGCAGTTTCATGCTTTTGAATTCTCTATGTACCACATATGAGGAAAACCAGCCCTATTACTACTTCTGAATGTCCTTACTTTTTTCTTTTTCTTGCTCTGGGTCTTTCTCTTCTTTGCTTATTTCACTAAGTATAACCAACTTCAGTTTTGTCCATTTTTGTCCCAAAGGACAAATTTCAGCTTTTTAAATTGCAGAATATTATTCTATGGAGCCTATATCCCTCAACTTTCTTATCCAGTCATCTGTTGCTGAACACTTCAACTGCTTCTGTTTTTTGTTCTTCTTTAGTATCTCACTTTACAACACAGGGGTGCATATGTTCCTTTGAATTACATATCCAGTATTGATTCCTATTAAGTAGGGATTTCCATATGTGCTCCTGAGGTAGTCTCATCCACAGTGACTTAGTGTGGCTTCTCTGAATCAGTGGGAGGTGGGGTGGGTGGCAAGTAGTGAGACCTCAGTGTTAACTTTTGTGTACCTGGTGGTTACTATGATTGGCTCAGGTTTGTTTATGAGAATGCTCCCATGTTTGTTTTATTTCTCAGATCTACAGCTATGGGCATCATCTCTTTGAATTTTCCCAACACTTGTTTTTCTATTTCTCTGTCAGAATATTCAACCAGACTGATCAGTGTTGATGTTTGCCTTGAAAGGTAATTGTGGAGGTGTTTCTTAGACTTCTCTACTGTAAAATTGTTCTCTAACCTTCTTTTTCATACTCTGCTCTTGGGAAAGAACTTCTTATACACTGCCTACAATATGAAGAAGGAATTATTCTCCATTTCTTTAACTGGGGTTTGTGGAGTGGGGGTTACTATGGAAATGATTTGAATTGCTTTAGCTTGAGAGTTATAGGACCTACTTATTAATTCATTAATTGGATTCATTATTCATATCAATATGGAGTCATGAGTCATTATGGCATAGTTTGGGTTATAATTTAATATGCTCTTTGTCTTTCAGTCTACAGCTCTAATTGTTCCTGTTAGCCATGACTAACTCTTTCAGTGATTTTTCTTTGTCTTTAAATATATTTTATTTATTTTATTTTAATGAGAGAAAGAAAGAGAGAGACAAGAGGTGTGCCAGAGCACTGTTCATCTCTGGCTTATGTTCAAGCAGGGGTTGAAACTGGGACTTTAAAGCCTCAGGCATATAATTCTTTCATAGCTATTGTGCTAAATCCCTGAACTCTCAGTGATTTTTAAAAAAAATTATTTGTTCACATTTTAGGGACTATGGTCTGAGTTACTTAATATAGAGTCTACTCCAACTCTTAAAATGTTATTTCTTCTGTATTCCCAATCAGGGAGTCTTTATTCCTCAGTTTTTGTCAGTGTTCTCTGGAGTAGTAGAATCAAAGAGATCTTTCTCTGTGTGTGTATATATGTATATGTGTGTATATATATATATGTGTGTGTGTGTGTGTGTGTGTGTGTGAATGTGTGTGTCATATACATAGATATGTATATGTCTCTCTATATAAAATAATTATTGATAAATAATTTATCCTATGGGGTTGGGGAGACAGCATAATGTTTATGCAAGCAGCTTTCATGCTGAGGCTTGTGCTCCCAGGTTCAGTCCCCAGAACCACCATAAGCCAGAATAGATAACTATTCTGGTCTCTCTCTGTATCTGATTAAAAATTAATAAAATATTTTTTTAAAGAATTGACTGATATGATTATGGCATGTGACAAGTTCAAATTAGGAAGAACTAAGTTCCCAGTTCAAGTCTAAAGGAGAGTAATCACTGAATATCCAGCAAGCCACAATGTTCCTGTTCAAAAACTACTCAAAGGAGCGTCTTTGTCCTAGCAAGGCTGGAACCAAGTCAAATCACGATCTTATAGATGATGATGATCATAAACTGTTTATTTTATCAATATCTAGGTGGCACCTAGTGAGCCATTCAAGTCAATACACAAGGTCGACCATCACCAGTATCAGGTCGTGCTATGAGAAATGACATCTGGGTGCTGGACGTGCACAGCACTGCTAGGTTGTGTTTACTTCTAGGTCCCCCGACAGCTGATGGAGCAACCAAAGATGTGCGCATGAACTAGCCCCTGTATATGCACATGACTTTGAATAAATGGAGTCATTCTCACAGGAATAAAGTGGCATTTTATTGTTGTACTTACTTGCACTTTCTAATCATCAGAGACTTTGAGCATATTTTCATATGACTGTAGGCCCTTTGGAGCTCTTCTTTGGAGAATAACCTATCATATCTTCCCAGCAGTTTTCAGTAGAGTTGTTCATCTTTTCATTGTTGACTTTGGAGAGCTCTTTATGTATTTTGCTTATTAGTTCTCTGTCTGATGTATGACACATAAATATTGGTGATGATGAAATAAATGGACCTGGACTGGCAGGTGAGTTTGCAGTGGGGAAGGGCTGGGCTTTACAAACAAGGAGATCACATCTGGATTATTAGAAAAGCTATGAAATATGGAGATTGCACTGTTTCCTTTGTCAAGGAAAATTTCTCCTGCTTTCCATGACCTTAGGACAATAAAATTATTCTTTCCTGGGGAGAGTTTTAAAATGTTTATTTTTATTGAGGCAATACTCTAAAATATCTGGGCTTCTATAAAACACTTCCATTTTTGTTCTTTGCCTTTGATGTTTTTTTACTAGTAATTTAATATTGATTTACAAAATTGTGAGATAATGGGTATAATTCCACACTGTTTCTACCACCAGAGTTCTGTGTCCCCATTCCTTTCACTGGAAATGGCAGCAGTTCTGCCAAGGTCACAGATATGGTTTGACTATTATTTCCATAGATGACTATATTTAGACATATTTGCCCATTTTTTTATATTTTTTTAATTTTTTTTATTTAAGAAAGGATTAATTAACAAAACCATAGGGTAGGAGGGGTACAACTCCACACAATTCCCACCGCCCAATCTCCATATCCCACCCCCTCCCCTGATAGCTTTCCCATTCTCTATCCCTCTGGGAGCATGGACCCAGGGTCATTGAGGGTTGCAGAAGGTAGAAGGTCTGGCTTCTGTAATTGCTTCCTCGCTGAACATGGGCGTTGACTGGTCAGTCCACACTCCCAGTTTGCCTCTCTCTTTCCCTAGTAGGATGGGTCTCTGGGGAAGCTGAGCTCCAGGACACATTGGTGGTGTCTTCAATCCAGGGAAGTCTGGCTGGCATCCTGATGACACCTGGAACCTGGTGACTGAAAAGAGAGTTAACATACAAAGCCAAACAAATTGTTGAGCAATCATGGACCCAAAGCTTGGAAAAGTGGAGAGGAAGTATTAGGGAGGTACTCACTGCAAACTCTAGTATACTTCTGCTTTCTTACTTTGGTGCCATACTCCAAACTCAGTCAATTTCTGCTTTGCGTTTCTACTTCTTCTTCCTTTTTTTTTTTTTTTTTTTACATGCATAACATTCCCCAGATTCCCATTTAGCAATACAACCCCCACTATTTCATTCATCATTTTTCATGGACCTGTATTCTCCCCACCCACCCACCCACCCCAGAGTCTTTTACTTTGGTGTAATACTCCAATTCCATTTTAGGTTCGACTTGTGTTTTCTTTTCTAATCTTGTTTTTCAACTTCGGCCTGAGAGTGAGATCATCCCATATTCATCCTTCTGTTTCTGACTTATTTCACTCAACATGATTTTTTCAAGGTCCATCCAAGATCGGCTGAAAATGGTGAAGTCACCATTTTTTACAGCTGAGTAGTATTCCATTGTGTATATATACCACAACTTGCTCAGCCACTCATCTGTTGTTGGACACCTGGGTTGCTTCCAGGTTTTGGCTATTACAAATTGTGCTGCCAAGAACATATGTGTACACAGATCTTTTTGGATGGATGTGTTGGGTTCCTTAGGATATATCCCCAGGAGGGGAATTGCAGGGTCATAGGGTAGGTCCATTTCTAGCCTTCTGAGAGTTCTCCAGACTGTTCTCCACAGAGGTTGGACCAATTGACATTCCCACCAGCAGTGCAGGAGGGTTCCTTTGACCCCACAACCTTTCTAGCATTTGCTGCTGTTACCTTTTCTGATGTGTGACATTCTCACAGGAGTGAAGTGATATCTCATTGTTGTCTTGATTTGCATTTCTCTGACAATCAGAGACTTGGAGCATTTTTTCATGTGTTTCTCGGCCTTTTGGATCTCTTCTGTGCTGAATATTCTGTCCAATTCCTCCCCCCATTTTTGGATGGGGTTATTTGTTGTCTTGTTGTTGAGTCTGGTAAGCTCTTTATATATGTTGGTTATTAAACTCTTATCTGATGTATGGCATGTAAAGATCTTCTCCCATTCTGTGAGGGGTCTCTTGATTTGGGTAGTGGTTTCTTTTGCTGTGAAGAAGCTTTTTAATTTGATGTAGTCCCATAGGTTTATACTTGCCTTAGTCTTCCTTGTAATTGGATTTGTTTCATTGAAAATGTCTTTAAAATTTATGCGGAAAAAAGTTCTTCCAATATTTTCCTCTAAGTATCTGATAGTTTCTGGTCTAACATCCAAGTCCTTGATCCACTTGGAATTTACTTTTGTATTTGGTGAAATACAGTGATTCAGCTTCATTCTTCTGCATGTTTCAACCCATTGTTTCCAACACCATTTGTTGAAGAGACTCTGCTTTCCCCATGTAATAGTCTGGGCCCCTTTGTCAAAGATTAGATGTCCATAGGTGTGGGGCCTCATTTCTGGGCTCTCAATTCTATTCCACTGGTCAGTGTGTCTGTTCATGTTCCAGTACCAAGCAGTTTTGATGACAATGGCCCTATAATATAGTTTGAGATCTGGCAGTGTGATGCCTCCGGTTCTGTTCTTTTTTCTCAAGATTGTTTTGGCAATTCTAGGTCTTTTCTGGTTCCAGATAAACATTTGTAGCATTTGTTCTATTCTCCTAAAAAATGTGCTTGGGATCTTGATGGGGATAGCATTAAATTTGTAGATGGCTCTGGGTAATATATTCATTTTGATGATGTTAATTCTTCCAACCCATGAACATGGAATATCTTTCCACTTCTTTGTGTCTTTTTCAATTTCTTTGAGTAGTGAGTCATACTTTTCAGTATACAAGTCTTTCACTTCTTTGGTTAGGTTTACTCCTAGATATTTTATTGTTTTTGTTGCTATAGAAAAAGGAACTGATTTCTGGACTTCAATTTCTTCTAACTTAGTGTTTGCATAGAGGAATGCCACTGACTTTTGAATGTTAATTTTATAGCCTGACACAGTACTGTATTGCCTGATGATTTCCAAAAGCTTCTTGCTAGATTCCTTAGGTTTTTCCATGTATACTATCATGTCATCTGCAAATAAGGAGAGTTTGACTTCTTCTCTTCCAATCTATATTCCTTTAATTCCTTGCTCCTGCCTGATTGCTATGGCAAGAACTTCCAACACTATGTTGAATAGTAATGGTGATAGTGGGCAGCCCTGTCTAGTACCTGATCTGAGTGGAAATGCTTCCAGTTTTTCACCATTGAGTATAATGTTGGCTGTAGGTTTGCTATATATAGACTCCACTATCTTCAGGAATTTTCCATCTATTCCTATTTTTTGTAGTGTTTTGATCATAAAGGGATGTTGTATTTTGTCAAAGGCTTTCTCTGCATCTATTGATATGACCATGTGGTTTTTGGTCTTGCTTTTGTTGATGTGGTGGATCACATTGATTGATTTACGTATATTAAACCAACCTTGCATGCCTGGGATAAACCCCACTTGGTCATGATGAACAATCTTTTTGATATACTGCTGTATCCAGTTGGCTAGAATTTTGTTCAATATTTTCACATCTATGTTCATTAGAGATATTGGTCTGTAGTTTTCTTTTTTGGTTGTGTCCCTGTCTGCTTTTTGTATCAAAGTGATGTTGGCTTCATAGAAACTGGCAGGGAGTATTCCAATGTCTTCAATCTTCTGGAAGACTTTTAAAAGTAGAGGTATTAGTTCTTCTTTGAAAGTTTTGTAGAATTCATTTGTAAAACCATCTGGTCCAGGACTTTTATTTTTGGGAAGATTTTTGATAACTGTTTCAATTTCATTAGCTGTGATGGGCCTGTTCATGTTATCCACTTCCTCTTTACTTAGTTTTGGAAGTTGGTAGGTATCTAGGAAATCATTCATTTCTTGCAGGTTCTCTAGCTTGGTGGCATATAGTTGTTCATA
The DNA here is from genome assembly GCF_950295315.1 of Erinaceus europaeus. Taxonomy (NCBI): domain Eukaryota; kingdom Metazoa; phylum Chordata; class Mammalia; order Eulipotyphla; family Erinaceidae; genus Erinaceus; species Erinaceus europaeus. The sequence goes on along the minus strand of NC_080168.1, from coordinate 112,466,522 downwards.
GAAGCCTCGCATGATATGTTGAATTTCTGCAGTGTCTGTTGTGATTTCTCCTCTTTCATTTACTATCCGATTTATTTGGGTCTTCTCCTTTTTTTGTTTTGTGAGTCTGGCTAAAGGTTTGTCGATTTTGTTTACTCTTTCGAAGAACCAACATTTACTTTCATTGATCTTTTGTATGGTTTTCCTATTCTCAATGTTATTTATTTCTGCCTTAACTTTAGTAATTTCTGTCCTTCTGGTTGCTTTAGGATTCCTTTGTTGTTCTTCTTCTAGGTCTTTAAGATGTGCAATCAGGCTGTTTATTTGTGCCTTTTCTTGTTTCCTAATGTGTGCTTGTATAGCTATGAACTTCCCTCTTAGGACTGCTTTAGCTGTGTCCCAAATATTTTGATAGCTTGTGTATTCATTTTCATTGAACTCTCGAAACATTTTGATTTCTTCCTTGATTTCCTCTTTGACCCAGAAGTTGTTAAGAAGTGTACTGTTGAGCTTCCACATTTTGGCACTGTTTCTAATCTTTTGTTGATTGTTAAGTGTTAGTTTAATTCCACTGTGGTCTGAGAAGATGCTTGGGATGATTTCAGTGCTCTTGAATAGGCTGATGCTGTCTTTGTGGCCTAACATATGGTCTATCCTTGAGAATGATCCATGTGGATTTGAGTAAAATGTGTATTCCAGTTTCTTGGGATGAATGACTCTGAAAATGTCCAATAGTTCTAGTTTATCTAGCTCTTCATTTAGCTCCCTTATGTCTTTATTGATTTTCTGCCTGGATGATCTGTCAAGTTGAGATAGTGGGGTGTTGAAGTCCCCTACTATGATTGTGTTACTGTTAATATATTGCTGTAGCTCTTTCAGTAGAAGTTTGATGTATTTAGATGGCTTCTCATTGGGTGCATAGATATTAATAATTGTTAAGTCCTCTTGATTGACTGATCCTCTGAGCAGTAAGTAGTGTCCATTCCTATATTTTTTAATCTTATCTATTTTAAAGTCTATCATGTCAGATATGAGAATAGCTGTTCCTGCCCTTTTTTGTGGGCCATTGGCTTGAATGATAGTTTTCCATCCTTTCACTTTAAGTCTGTGTTTGTCTTGTTGCGTTAGGTGAGTTTCCTGTAGACAACATATTGTTGGGTTGTGTTTTCTGATCCATCTTCCTACTCTGTGTCTTTTAATAGGTGAATTCAGTCCATTGACATTTATTGATATCAAAGATTGAAGATATTTTAACGCCATTCTTGTAGAGTTTTAGAGTGTTTTGATATATGTTCTATTTGTGGTGGTCTGGTTGTTTATAGGAGACCTTTCAGAACTTCTTTCAAGGCAGGCTTGGTGATGGTTGCTTCCTTCAACTGTTGCTTGTCTGAGAAGGTTTTGATGCTTCCATCTAGTCTGAATGACAATCTAGCAGGATATAGTATTCTTGGCTGAAAGCCTTTCTCATTGAGCACTCGATAGATATCTTGCCATTCTCTTCTGGCCTGTAGTGTTTGTATGGAGAAGTCTGCTGCTAATCTTATGGGTTTTCCTTTGTAGGTGACTCTTTGTTTTTCTCTTGCAGCCTTGAGGATCCTTTCTTTATCCTTATTCCTTTCCAATCTAAGTATGACATGTCTTGGTGTCTTTAGGTCTGGGTTAATTCTGTTTGGGACCCTCTGGGCTTCTTGAATCTTTATGTCTTTGGTGTTGTCTAGACTAGAGAAATTTTCAGCTATTATGGCCTGGAGAATGCTTTCTTCCTCCCCTTCTCTTTCTTCCTCTGGTAAGCCAATAATGCATATATTGTTTCTTTTGAAGTCATCCCATAGGACTCTGTTGTTGTTTTCAGCATCTCTTAATCTCTTTTTGAGATCTCTTACTTCTTCTTTAGTTGTCTCTAATTCATCCTCAATCTTGCTAATTCTGTCTTCAGCCTCATTGATTCTATTCTCTCTGCCCTCTACTGCTTTCTGGAGTTCATCTATTTTGTTGCCCTGCTCTGATACTGTTTTAGCTTGTTCAGTTAGTTGCCTTCTTAGCTCAGCGATTTCAGCTTTCAGCTCTCTAATAACCATGAGATAATTAGAATTTTCTTCCATATTCTCATTTGTTGTTCCTGCATTTCTGATTACAATTTTTTCAAATTCTTTACTCACTCCTGTTATTATTTCCTTAGCTAATGTTTGGATGTTGAACTCGTTGTTTTGTGCTTCACCCTCTGGAGGACTTTTAGCTGGACTCTTGTCCTGGTTCGAGTCTCCAATATTTTTTCTTGTTGTTTTAACCATTTTATATAAGTTAACAGTTTTTTCAATCCCTGAGTTGGAGTTCAGTGGTGTAAAAGCCTTTTTTTTCCCCCCTGTAGGCTATGGGAGCCTGAGGTCTTTTAAACTATCAATAGGCTTCTTGGCTTAATCACTGACTCCTGACCAAGAGATAAAGCAGGGTGTGGCAGAGATACTCCAGTGGTTATGCAAAGAGACTTTCACAGCCCCTCAGCTATGCCACCGAGAGGCATAGGTCTTCTCCTGAGTTTCCCAGTCAGATCTCTGTACCCTGGTGTCCCTCCCTGTTGCTGCTCCAGACTCTGAAGGCAGTAGCAATGGAGACTCAGAGTTGCACTTGGTGAGTCTCTGTGGAGCCTCCTCCTCCCTTCAGCTGTCCCCTTGTTGTGGAGCAGACTGGAGGTGGTGTCTCCACTGACAAACTGTCGAACTAAGCAGCCACTTAGTCTCTCCTTAGGCCCCTCTCTCCTCTCTGTCACCAGCCACGCGTGTTTGTACTCACGGGTGATTTACTGGGTTCCTGTGGTCATTCTAGTCCTGTCCTGTTTTGGTCCGGGTGGTCTCCTCTGGTATTCCTAGTTGATCCGGGAGAGGAGAGGAGGAATTTGCCCATTTTTTATGGTCCTACCTTCTCTTCCTTTCTAAGTCACACTTACTGTTACTACTCCCTCATGTCCTTCCTTTTTTCCTCTCCTCTCTTGGGTCTTGGGTGTATAGACAAAAATTCTTTATGGGGGTGCCACTGGTTGAAGGTCTGTCTTCTGTAATTACTCCTCAACTGGACATGGACATGGCCATTGGCAGGTTGGCCCATACCCCCAGTCTATCTCTATCTTTCACTAATGGGATAGGGCTCTAGAGAGGTGAGGTTGTGGGACACATTGGTGAGGGGTCTTCTGCTCAGGGAATTCAGGATGAAATCTTAGTCATGTCTGAAACTTGGTGAATGTGATTTAGTGAGTTTCTGGAGAGATGTTGCTTGTGTTTTGTTGAGTTTTCAGGTAATTTTTTTTCTAGTTTATTGGGAGCTCAATTTGAAATGACTCCTATTCCATAACCACACCCAAGAGTCTTTGTTTTTATATCATCACTGAAAGGGAAGCAAATTTGAAAAACACCAGAGAAAGTCAGGCACTGTTTGACTTATCTGAGATAGGACAGGAAAAAGGAAGGACACTAGGAAATAGAATTAGCATAGTGTGACTTAGAAAGGAAGTGAAGGTAGACTGTAGAAGTGAATAAAAATGGACAAGAGAATGGACTCGTGTGTGTGTGTATGTTTGTGTGAGTGGGTGGGTGTATAGATAAATAGTCAACCCGTAACTGTGACCTGGGGAGAACTATTTCAGTTTCCACTGAAGGAGGGTGGTAGATCACAGACCTTTGATGGTGGGAATTGTGACCGTTTTTATTTATACTTTTGTCCCCCACCCATTTTTTAAAACTTTTCTTTTTTGCAAACTTCACGTGTTTCAATTCTCTACTGCATATGAGTGAAACCATCTGGTAGTTCTTTTTATGTTCTTATTTCACTAAGCATAATCAACTCCATTCTAACCACTTTTTCCCAAAGGACACAATCTCATCCTTTTTTATTGCAGAGTAATATTCCTTGAAATATATATCCATAACTTTTTTATCCAGCCATCTATTGATGGGCATTTCAGCTGCTTCCAGTCTTCAGCTATTGTGCATTATGCAGCTATGGACACAGAGTTGCTCACCCAGTTCTGATTCTTATGAAGTAGGGTTTCTAATGCGTTTTGTGGAAGTCTCATTTATAGTAACTTACTGTGGCTTCCAATAGAGTGGGGCTACCTAACTTTTCAGTCTCTTTCTCCAGTAGCCAAAATAAGCCACTTTCACAAAGAGCTGCCCTGTGTAGCTTGCTACAAAGTGATTAGAAGCAAATGCTCAACAAAAACAGGAAACCAAGGAAGCCATCATACTTCTCCAGTCTCTGAATACAGAAGCATGAGTTACCTTTAGCCAAAGGAAACCAAGTAAGCACATTATCTGTCTAACTTAATGACTGTTACCTAGATTTGTTCACATAAGGCTTTTTAACCCCTTTCCAAACCATTATTTTTGTCATAGATCCAGCTATGCTTGCTGATAAATGAAATGCACACTCTTTCCAGACTTGTATTTCTCTGAGCTCCTCTGTTTGGTACCTGGCAAGGAAAGAAGCTTTTATACACTGCTCACAATATGAAGAAAATTATTGTGGGACATCGAGAGATATGACTATGCAGTAAAAAGTGTCTCACTTCACTCTCCCCAAACAACTAGAAAAAGCATTAGAAATACCTGAAAACTCAAAAAACTACAACCAGGATCTCTCTAGAAACTCATGAAGCCCACAGATGAGTAGTGATTAGTGGGTGGAAAAAAGATGAGAGAGAGGGAGAGAGAGAGAGACAGACAGACACAGAGAGAGACAGAGAGATCATTAGGACTCGGGCCCAGGAGATGGTACACCTAGTCCAGCACATATAGTACTATGCAGAAGGACCTGCTCAAGGATCCGGGTTTGAGGCCTTGGTCCCCACCCTGCAGGGGTGATGATGCACTTCACAAGTGGGGAAGCAGGTCATCAGGTGTCTACTTCTCTGACTCTATCTATCTATCTATCTATCTATCTATCTATCTATCTATCTATCTATCTATCTACCTATCTATCTATCTATCTCCCTCTCCTCTCTCAATTTCTTTCTGTCTTAGTCAATAAAATGGGGTAAAATGGCCACCATAAGCAGTGTATTCATACTGCACTGAGCCCCAGTGACAACCCTGAAGGCAAATCATCATCATCATCATCATCATCATCATGATGTGTCAAAAAGCCATACTCAGTGATCTCTGGAGGCAAATTGGGAGTTACCCAGTAGAGTACATGACTGGTGGAAGAAAAGTAGGTCTGGGTGCTTGACCTGTGAACTCAGGGTAATAGGATATTGAACTGCCCACAACACCCCAGTAATGTGTTTAAGGGGAATAGCTGGCTGGAATTAAAAAGCTCTGATCAGCTCATGCTCCCACAGCCAGCTAGTAAAATAAATCCCAGCCAACTTCTGGTGGCATGGCAAATGTTAGCAGCTGAGGTATGTCACTGGGAGGTTATGGGGAGGGGGGTGTTGAACTAAAGCTATAACAACTGTTTAAAAAAATCACCTTAAAAATCACCAATTTACAACTGTGATCATTTAAGTAATTCACTGAACCTCAAGTGGGTAGAGGCAAGCTTGTTCCAGAGTGTGGGAGAGGCTCTCACTAGTACAAAACAGAGCACATGGTAGGAGGAAGGAAGGCAGGGAACTTTGGAGGCCTTAAAGTGTGAAATCAGGGTAAGATATTTAACTGCTCACAAAGATCACCAGGATTTTTGAGAAAAACCCAACTGAGAACTAATCCTGTGTAGGCTACACATGCATTGACACCAGGGCAGAAAAATGAATCTTGCTTTCTCTTTGAACGCTAAGGAGAAAGGAATTCTCCAAGTGAAATGCCCATTGACAGATAACTGACTAAAGAAGTTATGGGATACATCCACCATGGAATACTGCTCTGCAATAAAAAAAGATGAAACTGTGTCCTCTGAGACAAAATGGATGGAACTGTAGGTGATTATGCTTAGTGAAAATAAGTAAAGAGCTGAGAAAGAACTACTAGAGTGTTTCACTCATATGTGGAATCTAGACAACAGATACACATGAACATTAAAAAAACTGTTCCTAAAACTTGTAAGAACTATAGTGGCAATCTTTGGACAGTGGGCGGGTGCAGATATCGAACTCTGGTGGTGGGTGTGTGTGGAACTACACATTGTAATCTTATAATCTATGACTAATCACAAATACAACTTTTTAAGTTATTTATTTATTAATGAGAGGAATAGGAGGAGATGGAGGAAGGGAGAGGGTGAGGGAGAGGGAGAGGGAGAGGGAGAGGGAGAGGGAGAGGGAGAGGGAGAGGGAGAGGGAGAGGGAGAGGGAGAGAGACAGACAGACAGGGAACCAGACTTCACTCTGGTACGTGAGCTGCCACAGATAAAACTCAAGACCTTATGTTTGAGAGTTCAGCACTTTATCCACTGTGCCACCTACCAGACTACACACAAATAAAAAAAATTAAAATGAAGGAATTATTATCCACACTCTTAACAGGCAACTGTGTAAATAATTTAAATTGTTTCAGCTTGAGAGTTAGCTGACCTCATTATTCTTTCTTGAGTTGGATTATATCCATATGGGATCATGAACATTTATTGTATACTATACTATGGTTTATAATCTAATACACTTTTTGTTTTTCAGTCTATGACCATAATTGTTCTGATTTGCCATGGACAACTTTTGGGGGGATGTTTTGTTAAATTAATTCCTCACATTTTAGGAAGTATAATCTGGATCATCTAATAAAAAAAGTCTATCCCAATCCCTACAATACCATTTCTCCTTTATTTCCAGTCAGTGAATCATCATTCCTTATAGTTTTAGTCAGTGTTCTTTGGAGTAGTAGAATCAATAGAAAAGGATCTCTCTTTGTTTCTGTCTCTCTCTCTCTCTGTGTGTGTGTGTGTGTGTGTGTGTATGTGTGTGTGTATTATATACATAGATATGTATATGTCTCTCTACATAAAAATTATTTATAAAGAATTGACTCATGAATATGGATCGTGACAAGTTCAAACTATAAAGAACTGATTTCCCAGTTGAAGTCTAAAGGGGATATTCACTGAATATCCAGCAAGCCCCAATGTTCTTGTTGAAAAACTACTTAGTGAAAAAATTATCTTATTTAGAGGAGGGAAGTTGTTTGTCCTAACCAGGATAAAACCAAGTTTAGTGTAGATTTCATTTTAAAACATCTTCACAGAAACACACAGATTTTTTTTTTCAGCCAAAAATCTGGTGGCACCCAGCGAGCCACTGAAGTGAACACATAATTTTGACCATCACCAGTGTCAGGCCATGCTATTAGAAACCGAGATCTGGGGGCTAGATCTGCACAGCACTGCTAGGATGTCTGCCTCCAGATCCCCCTGACAGGTAATGGAGCAACCAAAGATATGCCCATGGACTAGTCCCTGTATGTAAGTAACTGTGGCCATTTGTGTTATATTAAACTAGGTACAGTATCATTCTGATGTCTGCAGTGCTAATTCATCACTGATGAAGACCATTTTTGTCTCTTTCTTTGCTTCTCTGTAGCCTCACAGATCAACAGACAGAAACTGAGACACTTGCTGTCTGGGGGGCTCGAAACTTGGTCCTAATGCTCTCTAATGTGGATGCCCCACCACATGACCCCTCCGTTTATTGTTTAAATGTTTGATAAATGAACCAATTAAATACCAAGATTTGCCATATTCTTTCTTGAAGATTTTGAGAGTTTACAAAAAAGTGATGCTCAGGTGTTGAAGGCTGTTAAGAAGTGAAGTCAGCAGGGTACTGAGTCCATAGGCTCCAGAAGCAGCCCAAGTGAGTGAGCTAATCCAAGGAAATGCACTTGTGATGTGAGAGTCTGGGAGCTCACACCAGGAGAGGAGCAATGGAATTGCAAGTCTGAGGTCCTGGGATCCGTCTTTGGCAACACATAAGGCAGACTCATGCTCTTGTTTCTTTGCCCACTCTCATTAACAAAAAAACAAAAACAAAAAACACGTCTATCTTTGTCAATTTTACTGGGAGAGAATTAATGGTTTAAAGTAGAGTCTTTAGCAAGTAGGCACAGCCTATCACCTCCTGACTGATGTCTAAGTGAAACACTGGACCCTAAGGTCCCTTCATCCTGTCCCTTCCCCTCCATCCACTGGTTTGTTATAATGTGCCACACTCAGTACAAGTTTGCAAAGGCAATTCCCTCATCTTTGTAAACAGTTGCATAGTACTCTATTACTCAGTTGTGTATATTATTATCACAATTTTTTAGCCATTCATCTGACACTGGGCATCTGAGCATCTGGGCTGTTTCAAGCTTGGACTATTACAGACAGTGCTGCTATTAATATTGGTGTTTATAGGTCTTTTCAGATGGGTGTTTTTGGTTTCCCAGGGGAAATACCTAGGGGAGGGACTGCTGAATCATACGATAGGTCCATTTCTAGAGCTCTGAGGAATCTCCAGACTGTTTTCTATAGGGTTGGACCAATTTACATTCCCACTAGCAAAGTAGGAGAGTCCCTTTCTCCCAGTAGCCTCTCCAACAATTAGTTTTTATGTATTCTCTAATGTATGACATTCTTAGATGTAAAATGTTATCTCATTGTTATTTTTATTTGGATTTTCCTGATCATCAATGGCTATGAACATTTTTTCATATGTCAGTTGGCTTTGGGTCTCTTCTTTGGAGAAGAGTTTATCATAATATTCTCTTCATTTTTATTTCCTCTAGGTTTATCACTGGGGCTCAATGCCAGAACTACAAATCCAAAGCTCTTGGTGGCCGTATTTCCTTTTTTTGGCAGGACAGTGGTAAATTGAAAGAGGAGAAGGAGATAGAGAGGGGGAGAGAAAGATAGACACCTGTAGACCTGCTTCACCACTTGTGAAGCTTCCCTCTTTGCAGGTGGGGAGCCAGGAGCTCAAACCCAGATTCCTGTGCAGGTCCATGAGTTTAGAAAAATGTGCACAAAACTGAGTGCATGAGCTCCTGGTCCCTTTCCTCTTCATTTTCCAGTGGGGTTGCTTCCTCTTCATTTTCCAGTGGGGTTGCTAGTCTTTATATTGTTGAAATAGTGAATTCTTTGTGTATTTTAGTGACTAGTCCTTTGCTTAATATATGATATTCTCCTACTCAAGGAGAAGTCTTTCTGTGATGGGTGGGATGATCTTTGCTATGCAGATTTTCACTTTGATTAAGACCTGTTGGGTTATTTTAGCATTTGTTGCCCTTGAAGTCAGATTTGAATCAGTGAAGATATTTCTTTAAAAAAACCATATGGAAGGGAGTTCTGCCTACACGTTCTTTTAAATATGTGATGGTTAATAGCCTAACTTCTAAAGACCTGATTATTCCACTCCATTGAAACAATATTTTTTGAAATTTGGTTTAGAAACAGAAAAGTAAATGTCAATTTTTAGTTATTTAGTGAAATTCATGTTAATAGGGTGAATCTGTCATTCACAAATAGATACTACAATGAAAATATCAAAAAATAAATAAAGCACAAAATGATGCATTATATTATAAATCTGCTTTATTTAGCCATTAGCAAAGGAAGAGTAGAGCAATGAGTAGGGGAAAAGAATATGCATATTCCAGGTTACCAGGAATTTCAAGGCCACTGAAAGGAAGAGTCCAACATTGTATGATGGAGACATCCAGGGACAATTGAAACCATGCAAGGCTGTCTATTTCTGTTGGAGGACCTGGCTGTGAACCCTGAGAGTGAGCTGTGGAGTCTCAGCAAGATCACACAGGCACTGAGGGGAAGAGAGCACTCAGCAAGTTCAGTGCCTCTTCAGAGAGTGAGAGCAAAGGTGGGCAGGAGAGGAGAAGCATCCTGAGAGAGAAAGAGGAAATGGAGATGGCCCTGAGGAAGTGTGGGACCAAGAGCTGATGGCAGGACTTCAGTTCTTGTAGCTCCTTCTGCTGGAGGAGGAAGAAGTGGTGGTGTATTTGATGGTGGAGCCACTGCCCCCAGAGGAGCTGAAGCCACCGCCGAGGCCTCTGCCGCTGCCAGAGCTGAAGCCTCCTCCAAGGCTGTGGCCGCTGCCATAGGAGTAGCCGCTGCCTCCACCCAGGCCTGAGGAGCCACCAATGGCGCTGGCACCACCATAGCCACCAGAGACGGTGGACTGCACGACAGCTGTAGAGTAAAGGGACAACACAAAAGACAGGTGAGCCCACACACCAGCCTGACCCAACAGGAACCCAGGGCAGGGGGCGGGCCCAGCACAGGTACTTACAGATGTTGACTTGTCCCACTCCTTCTCCATTCAGCCTAGGAGAGAGGACACAAGGGGCTGAGACTCACAGACCACCACTGTCCCCACAGGAAGCCTACAGGTGGGAGGCCCTGGGAAAGCTGCCCTCAGATGTTTCTCTGAGAACAGCATTTCAGTCTCAAGGGGCAGGTGCCTGACTTAGTGCCCCTTGGCTGGCCCTCATGGAATTGTGCCCAGCTCTTTGGAGACATGGAGGCACCCACCTGCACTCCTCTCCTTCCAGCAGCTTCCTGTAGGTGGCAATCTCCACGTCCAGGGCCAGCTTCACATTCATGAGCTCCTGGTACTCCCTCAGCAGCCTGGCCATGTCCTGCTTGGCCTTCTGCAGGGCATCCTCCAGATCAGCCAGCTTGTTCTTGGCATCCTTGATGGCCAACTCCCCACGCTGCTCAGCATCAGCAATGGCGGACTGCAGGCTGGCGCACTGAGGGAAGGCAGAGAGGCCCAGTGAGCAGGCCTGTCCTTCTCACAGGAGAATAACAGAGGTGCTTCTGGCTCAGTTCCCAGGGAGAGAAGATCCTCCAAAGAATTTCATTCAGAAGGAGTTCTGACTCTGTCTGCCTGCCAAGTCTTTGGGTTATTAGACTTGAGCACAGCTTCTCCATCTGCCTCTGTCAGCCTTAGCTAGTAGTGAGATTTGCTGCCTCTTGTTGTCAACCCCCTGCATGAGCCACAGCTGGTGGCTGATAAAGCTACTTCAGCAGACATAATCCCTGCTGACAATGGAAGAAACAGTCCACTGACTTTTTGTTCTTTTTTTTGATTATTGCCTGGTGATGCTATCAGTATGATACCCACAAGTATGTACAAAATTACATATATTCTGAGAGGTGATAAATTTCCCACCAAATGTTAACATTCATAAAATCTCCAGCCCCTCCTCTTTTCTGATCAAAGTGGGATTTATATACAGTCCCACATCAATCATTGTTCTAAGCCATCACTTTCTCATCTACAGTTAATATTTTCAAAAACATGGTCAGTTAGAGTTGAGTCTGTCATGGAACTTGAGCTTTCCCTTTCCCTTGCTGCTGCTCTTGCAGTGCCACGAAATGCCACAAACGGTGGCTGATGGGCACAGAGTGGCCAGCAAGGAAGTGATGCTGTTCTCTCCACAGCGGGGCCATACCTGCTTCTTGACGTGGTCAATCTCAGACCTCAGCCTCTGGATCATGCGGTTGAGCTCAGAAATCTCCTGCTTGGTGTTGCGCAGGTCGTCTCCGTGTCTGCCTGCTGAGACCTGCAGCTCCTCGTACTGTGGTCCAGAGGGAGAAGGTGTCAGTGGGCCCCCAAGCCAGCAGAGATGGACACAGTCAGGGGCCTCACACCCT